>NW_027000308.1:0-8870 GCF_036934945.1 Oncorhynchus masou masou
ATCTCTCGCTTTGACACGGTCACCGTAGCTTCCCCTCATCTCACGCCTTGACACGGTCTCTGTAGCTTCCCCTCATCTCACGCCTTTACACGGTCTCCGTAGCTTCCCCTCATCTCAGGTCTTTACACGATCTCCGCAGCTTCCCCTCATCTCACGCCTTTACACGATCTCCGTAGCTTCCCCTCATCTCACGCCTTGACACGGTCTCTGTAGCTTCCCCTCATCTCACACCTTTACACGGTCTCTGTAGCTTCCCCTCATCTCACGCCTTTACACGGTCTCTGTAGCTTCCCCTCATCTCACGCCTTTACACGGTCTCCGTTGCTTCCAGTGGGAAATCGACAAGATAGTCGGTCCAGTCCTATATATTATCAGGTTATGATCTGTGGAGGTAAAACACATTCAGGCAAGCAGAAAAGGATAGACCAGAAGACTTGGAACACTGTACTGGCACCCTAACACTATGGTCTACGGGGCCGTTTGAGGTGTACTAGCATGAAAGGGGAGGAGTGAGGCTGGGGTGTACTCGCGGGGAGGAGTGAGGCTGGGGTGTACTAGCATGAAAGGGAGGAGTGAGGCTGGGGTGTACTCAGCATGAAAGGGGAGGAGTGAGGCTGGGGTGTACTAGCATGAAAGGGGAGGAGTGAGGCTGGGGTGTACTACGCTGAGGGGAGGAGTGAGGCTGGGGTGTACTCGCGGGGAGGAGTGAGGCTGGGGTGTACTCGCGGGGAGGAGTGAGGCTGGGGTGTACTACGCGGGAGGAGTGAGGCTGGGGTGTACTCGGGGAGGAGTGAGGCTGGGGTGTACTCGCATGAAGGGGAGGAGTGAGGCTGGGGTGTACTCGCGGGGAGGAGTGAGGCTGGGGTGTACTAGCATGAAAGGGGAGGAGTGAGGCTGGGGTGTACTAGCATGAAGGGGAGGAGTGAGGCTGGGGTGTACTAGCATGAAAGGGAGGAGTGAGGCTGGGGTGTACTAGCATGAAAGGGGAGGAGTGAGGCTGGGGTGTACTCAGCGGGGAGGAGTGAGGCTGGGGTGTACTAGCGGGGAGGAGTGAGGCTGGGGTGTACTCGCAGGGGAGGAGTGAGGCTGGGGTGTACTAGCATGAAAGGGGAGGAGTGAGGCTGGGGTGTACTACGCATGAAAGGGGAGGAGTGAGGCTGGGGTGTACTCAGACAGGGGAGGAGTGAGGCTGGGGTGTACTACCATGAGGGGAGGAGTGAGGCTGGGGTGTACTCGCGGGGAGGAGTGAGGCTGGGGTGTACTAGCTGGGGAGGAGTGAGGCTGGGGTGTACTAGCGGGGAGGAGTGAGGCTGGGGTGTACTAGCGGGGAGGAGTGAGGCTGGGGTGTACTACCATGAAAGGGGAGGAGTGAGGCTGGGGTGTACTCGCGGGGAGGAGTGAGGCTGGGGTGTACTCAGAAGGGGAGGAGTGAGGCTGGGGTGTACTCGCGGGGAGGAGTGAGGCTGGGGTGTACTACCATGAAAGGGGAGGAGTGAGGCTGGGGTGTACTAGCATGAAGGGGAGGAGTGAGGCTGGGGTGTACTCGCAGGGGAGGAGTGAGGCTGGGGTGTACTACCATGAAAGGGGAGGAGTGAGGCTGGGGTGTACTACCATGAAAGGGGAGGAGGGAGGCTGGGGTGTACTAGCATGAAAGGGGAGGAGGGAGGCTGGGGTGTACTACCATGAAAGGGGAGGAGTGAGGCTGGGGTGTACTACCATGAAAGGGGAGGAGGGAGGCTGGGGTGTACTAGCATGAAAGGGGAGGAGTGAGGCTGGGGTGTACTACCATGAAAGGGGAGGAGTGAGGCTGGGGTGTACTAGCATGAAAGGGGAGGAGGGAGGCTGGGGTGTACTACCATGAAAGGGGAGGAGGGAGGCTGGGGTGTACTACCATGAAAGGGGAGGAGGGAGGCTGGGGTGTACTACCATGAAAGGGGAGGAGGGAGGCTGGGGTGTACTACCATGAAAGGGGAGGAGGGAGGCTGGGGTGTACTACCATGAAAGGGGAGGAGGGAGGCTGGGGTGTACTACCATGAAAGGGGAGGAGGGAGGCTGGGGTGTACTACCATGAAAGGGGAGGAGTGAGGCTGGGGTGTACTACCATGAAAGGGGAGGAGTGAGGCTGGGGTGTACTACCATGAAAGGGGAGGAGGGAGGCTGGGGTGTACTACCATGAAAGGGGAGGAGTGAGGCTGGGGTGTACTAGCATGAAAGGGGAGGAGTGAGGCTGGGGTGTACTAGCATGAAAGGGGAGGAGTGGAGGCTGGGATCTCTACGGAGGACAAGTGAGGCTGAGACCCTAAGGAGGTGAGTGAGGCTGAGACCTAGGAGGTGAGTGAGGCTGAGACCTAAGGAGGTGAGTGAGGCTGAGACCCTAAGGAGGTGAGTGAGGCTGAGACCCTAAGGAGGTGAGTGAGGCTGAGACCCTAAGGAGGTGAGTGAGGCTGAGACCCTAAGGAGGTGAGTGAGGCTGAGACCCTAAGGAGGTGAGTGAGGCTGAGACCCTAAGGAGGTGAGTGAGGCTGAGTACTGCGGGGCAGGGGCTTGGCTAATGACAGAAAAAAAATATATAGATATAGATAAAAATGCTATTGTGCTGAAGCACATGAGCATACAGTACTTTCCAGGGTTGGGTGTTCCATGCAAGGGGCTGACAGATGGATGCCAGGGTTGGGTGTGCCACTCTGGGGAAGACCGAGGACCCGGGGCGTGGGTGTGGTCTGTTTTACCAGATGGATAACCACCATGAGCCAGGGCTGGGTGTGTTTTAGAGTGTTTTTGGCAATACACACGGAAATAGTCTACCTGGGCATGATGAAAAAAGGCGCACCTTTCCTCATGGTGGGACAGACACACAGAGTGCAAGTCCAAGATAGTGTCACAATGGTTCTGTCCTAATCCGCCGCAGCTGGTGCTCACCCCTTATTTGTTGGAAACACTATCCAGACGGGTTTCCCCTGCCATTTGGAGCCCCAGCATAAATTCCACTTGTTTTTGTCCCTTCATGATGTTTTGATGAATGTTTCCCCCTGACATGCCATTTCTCAGCTGCCCTTACCTTCCCTCAAAGGCCCCTTGCCTTCCCTCAAAGGCCCCTTGCCTTCCCTCAAAGGCCCCTTGCCTTCCCTCAAAGGCCCCTTGCCTTCCCTCAAAGGAAAACTGGTTTTACATCTGTTATGGTAACCTGTGTAAATCCACACTACTGCATTCACTTAACATTGTGTCCATGGCATCTGTCTGGGCAGGGGAGTAAGAGACATCTGTCTGGGCAGGGGAGTAAGAGACATCTGTCTGGGCAGGGGAGTAAGAGACATCTGTCTGGGCAGGGGAGTAAGAGACATCTGTCTGGGCAGGGGAGTAAGAGACATCTGTCTGGGCAGGGGAGTAAGAGACATCTGTCTGGGCAGGGGAGTAAGAGACATGTGTCTGGGCAGGGGAGTAAGAGACATGTGTCTGGGCAGGGGAGTAAGAGACATGTGTCTGGGCAGGGGAGTAAGAGACATGTGTCTGGGCAGGGGAGTAAGAGACATCTGGCTACTCTGTTCAGGACCCCACTCTCCAGTGGCGTAGGATTCGACATTGATGCCCTGGGCAACCGGGAGTAAGAGACATGTCCGTACTAGGGGAGAGTATTCAACCCCTAAGAGGGAGATGATGGCTGGGCAGGTGATTGTCAGACACCTCCCCTGTTCCCTCCTCCGCGGCACGAGGAGTAAGAGTCCTGTTTACTCCTCCCCGGCTACAGGATAGTGACCTGTTCCGTCCTGCCGGCAGAGGATAGTCTGTTTCCATCTGTCCTTGGCTGCAGGAGAGTCCGAGTGTCCACTCTGTCTGGGCAACAGGAGTAAGAGACCTGTTTCACTCCTCCGCGGCTACAGGATAGTCGTGTTTCGCTCCTGCGCAGGCGCAGTAAGAGACATGTGTCCGCTCCTCGCGGCTACAGAGATAGTCCTGTTTCCACTGGGCCGGGAGTACAGGATAGTCGTGTTTCGCTCCTCCGTGGCTACGGGAGTAAGAGACATGTGTCCACTCCGCAGGCGAGTACAGGATAGTCGTGTTTCCACTGGGCCGGGGAGTAAGAGACAGTGCTGTCTGCACGCCTCGGCGACTACAGAGATAGTCGTGTTCATCGTCATGGGCTACAGAGACAGTCCTGTTCCTGGGCACGGGAGTAAGAGATCATCGTGTACTCTCCCGGCTACAGGATAGTACGTGCTTCCGTCATCCGGCTACGGGATAGTCGTGTTCCACTCCTGCCTGGCTGCAGGATAGTCATGTGCCACTCTCCCCGGCTACAGGATAGTCCTGTTTCCACTCCTCCCCGGCTACAGGATAGTCCTGTGTCCATCTCTCTGGCTGCAGGATAGTCCTGTTGCCACTGTCTCCGGGCTACGGGAGTAAGTCCATGTTTCACTCCTCCGGGCTACAGGATAGTCCTGTTCCACTCCTCCCCGGCTGCAGGATAGTCCTGTTTCCACTCCTGTCCCGGCTACAGGATAGTCCTGTTTCCACTCCTCCCCGGCTACAGGATAGTCCTGTTTCCACTCCTCCCGGCTACAGGATAGTCCTGTTTCCACTCCTCCCGGCTACAGGATAGTCCTGTTTCCACTCCTCCCCGGCTACAGGATAGTCGTGTTTCCACTCCTCCCCGGCTACAGGATAGTCCTGTTTCCACTCCTCCCCGACTACAGGATAGTCCTGTTTCCACTCCTCCCGGCTACAGGATAGTCGTGTTTCCACTCCTCCCCGGCTACAGAGATAGTCGTGTTTCCACTCCTCCGCGGACTACAGGATAGTCTGTGCTACTCTGCTCAGGATCCCACTCTCCTTGGCTACAGGATAGTCCTGTTTCCACTCCTCCCCCGACTACAGGATAGTCCTGTTTCCACTCCTCCCCGGCTACAGGATAGTCCTGTTTCCACTCCTCCCCGACTACAGGATAGTCCTGTTTCCACTCCTCCCCGGCTACAGGATAGTCCTGTTTCCACTCCTCCCCGGCTACAGGATAGTCCTGTTTCCACTCCTCCCCGGCTACAGGATAGTCGTGTTTCCACTCCTCCCCGGCTACAGGATAGTCCTGTTTCCACTCCTCCCCGGCTACAGGATAGTCCTGTTTCCACTCCTCCCCTGTTTCCACCTCCCGGCTACAGGATAGTCCTGTTTCCACTCCTCCCCGGCTACAGGATAGTCCTGTTTCCACTCCTCCCTGGCTACAGGATAGTCGTGTTTCCACTCCTCCCGGCTACAGGATAGTCGTGTTTCCACTCCTCCCGGCTACAGGATAGTCGTGTTTCCACTCCTCCCCGACTACAGGATAGTCCTGTTTCCACTCCTCCTTGGCTACAGGATAGTCCTGTTTCCACTCCTCCCCCTGTTTCCACTCCTCCCCGGCTACAGGATAGTCCTGTTTCCACTCCTCCCCGGCTACAGGATAGTCCTGTTTCCACTCCTCCCCGACTACAGGATAGTCCTGTTTCCACTCCTCCTTGGCTACAGGATAGTCGTGTTTCCACTCCTCCCCGACTACAGGATAGTCCTGTTTCCACTCCTCCTTGGCTACAGGATAGTCCTGTTTCCACCTCCCGACTACAGGATAGTCGTGTTTCCACTCCTCCGGCTACAGGATAGTCGTGTTTCCACTCCTCCCCGACTACAGGATAGTCGTGTTTCCACTCCTCCCCGGCTACAGGATAGTCCTGTTTCCACTCCTCCCCGGCTACAGGATAGTCCTGTTTCCACTCCTCCCCGGCTACAGGATAGTCCTGTTTCCACTCCTCCCCGACTACAGGATAGTCGTGTTTCCACTCCTCCCCGGCTACAGGATAGTCCTGTTTCCACTCCTCCCCGGCTACAGGATAGTCGTGTTCCCTCCTCCCCGGCTACAGGATAGTCGTGTTTCCACTCCTCCTTGGCTACAGGATAGTCCTGTTTCCACTCCTCCCCGGCTACAGGATAGTCGTGTTTCCACTCCTCCCCGACTACAGGATAGTCCTGTTTCCACTCTGCCCCAGGCAAAGAGCAGAAACTATTGCAAAAAATAACCAATTGCATAAAAGGCTGGGGGCCATTCTGGTTCTTTTCTGCTGTCTGGTATTGCGGAAATGAAAGGCCACTCCAAAGTCACCCCTCCATTCTGTGGTGTTGAGCTCTGAGGAAGCACGGGGTCACCCCTCCACTCTGTGGTGTTGAGCTCTGAGGAAGCACGGGGTCACCCCTCCACTCTGTGGTGTTGAGCTCTGAGGAAGCACGGGGTCACCCCTCCACTCTGTGGTGTTGAGCTCTGAGGAAGCACGGGTCACCCCTCCACTCTGTGGTGTTGAGCTCTGAGGAAGCACGGGGTCACCCCTCCACTCTGTGGTGTTGAGCTCTGAGGAAGCACGGGGTCACCCCTCCACTCTGTGGTGTTGAGCTCTGAGGAAGCACGGGGTCACCCCTCCACTCTGTGGTGTTGAGCTCTGAGGAAGCACGGGTCACCTCTCCACTCTGTGGTGTTGAGCTCTGAGGAAGCATGTGGTTCACCCTCCACTCTGTGGTGTTGAGCTCTGAGGAAGCACGGGTTCACCCCTCCACTCTGTGGTGTTGAGCTCTGAGGAAGCACGGGTCACCCCTCCACTCTGTGGTGTTGAGCTCTGAGGAAGCACGGGTCACCCCTCCACTCTGTGGTGTTGAGCTCTGAGGAAGCACGGGGTCACCTCTCCACTCTGTGGTGTTGAGCTCTGAGGAAGCACAGTTTCACCCCTCCACTCTGTGGTGTTGAGCTCTGAGGAAGTGCTGATTTTTTTTTTTTTGAGTTGTACATAACATCTAATGACCTCCAATAACTGATTGGCCATTTGATTTAAGCTCTACACCTACATGCCACAAACTCTGGCAGGGTTTAAAGCAAAACAACATTGACTCCCAGTTAGGTCAGATGTAGATGTGCTTGACTGCGTAGACGTGCAAAACAAAGGTGGCTGCAGGTGCTAGGTGTGGCCTCAGCCTGCATATGTTGGGGAAACTGAGTGAGGCTGCAGGCTAATGTCATAATGCTAACTCTGAGAAGGTAGTTAATGAGGGGAGCCAGGGTTAAATCCCTCAGACAGTGAGCACCCAGAAGTCCTCCAACTCCCTCTCGTATTCATGTCTGTCTGTCCCCAGCCGTAAGTCGTTTAGACTTCTCAACGACAAACAGAAATGTCAGACAGTCCATGGTCTTGTGGTTTCTGGTCATGTGTTATTGTCTGTCTGTGCAGCTGACGCCATCGTTCACTTGGTGTCTGTGTGTCAGTAATATGTTGTATTTTAAACGTTTCAACTCTACCTGTTACCGATGACTGATTTTTCTTTTTAAAAATGTATTTGATTATTTATTTATTTTACCTGAAGTGTGTCGTTGGTTGCTGAAGAAGTAATAATGCATCAGATTTGCTAGTCCTCTGCAGGGGAAATCGACCACTCATGTTGAGTACAACTCAATGATGCTGGCTGACTGGCTGAAAGAGGAAATGAATTAACAATTAACTGATTCCACCTTGACCTCCTTCTCCCAGCTGATCAGCCTGTAGGAATACATTAACAATTAACTGATTCCACCTTGACCTCCTTCTCCCAGCTGATCAGCCTGTAGGAATACATTAACAATTAACTGATTTCACCTTGACCTCCTTCTCCCAGCTGATCAGCCTGTAGGAATACATTAACAATTAACTGATTTCACCTTGACCTCCTTCTCCCAGCTGATCAGCCTGTAGGAATACATTAACAATTAACTGATTTCACCTTGACCTCCTTCTCCCAGCTGATCAGCCTGTAGGAATACATTAACAATTAACTGATTTCACCTTGACCTCCTTCTCCCAGCTGATCAGCCTGTAGGAATACATTAACAATTAACTGATTTCACCTTGACCTCCTTCTCCCAGCTGATCAGCCTGTAGGAATACATTAACAATTAACTGATTTCACCTTTGACCTCCTTCTCCCAGCTGATCAGCCTGTAGGAATACATTAACAATTAACTGATTTCACCTTGACCTCCTTCTCCCAGCTGAGCAGCCTGTAGGAATACATTAACAATTAACTGATTCCACCTTGACCTCCTTCTCCCAGCTGATCAGCCTGTAGGAATACATTAACAATTAACTGATTTCACCTTGACCTCCTTCTCCCAGCTGATCAGCCTGTAGGAATACATTAACAATTAACTGATTTCACCTTGACCTCCTTCTCCCAGCTGATCAGCCTGTAGGAATACATTAACAATTAACTGATTTCACCTTTGACCTCCTTCTCCCAGCTGATCAGCCTGTAGGAATACATTAACAATTAACTGATTTCACCTTTGACCTCCTTCTCCCAGCTGATCAGCCTGTAGGAATACATTAACAATTAACTGATTTCACCTTGACCTCCTTCTCCCAGCTGATCAGCCTGTAGGAATACATTAACAATTAACTGATTTCACCTTGACCTCCTTCTCCCAGCTGATCAGCCTGTAGGAATACATTAACAATTAACTGATTTCACCTTGACCTCCTTCTCCCAGCTGATCAGCCTGTAGGAATACATTAACAAATTAACTGATTTCACCTTGACCTCCTTCTCCCAGCTGATCAGCCTGTAGGAATACATTAACAATTAACTGATTTCACCTTGACCTCCTTCTCCCAGCTGATCAGCCTGTAGGAATACATTAACAATTAACTGATTTCACCTTGATCCTCCTTCTCCCAGCTGATCAGCCTGTAGGAATACATTAACAATTAACTGATTTCACCTTTGACCTCCTTCTCCCAGCTGATCAGCCTGTAGGAATACATTAACAATTAACTGATTTCACCTTTGACCTCCTTCTCCCAGCTGATCAGCCTGTAGGAATACATTAACAA
>NW_027000309.1:0-8869 GCF_036934945.1 Oncorhynchus masou masou
TCATTGGCTATATACAGGCAGTAGCAGGTAATACCATGGCTACAGTTTATACAGGGAGTGCCAGGTAATTCCTTGGCTACGGTTTATACAGGGAGTACCAGGTAATACCATAGCTACAGTTTATACAGGGTGTACCAGGTAATTCATTGGCTATATACAGGCAGTAGCAGGTAATACCATGGCTACAGTTTATACAGGGAGTGCCAGGTAATTCCTTGGCTACAGTTTATACAGGGAGTACCAGGTAATACCATAGCTACAGTTTATACAGGGTGTACCAGGTAATTCATTGGCTATATACAGGGAGTACCAGGTAATACCATGGCTACAGTATATACAGGGAGTACCAGGTAATAGCATGGCTACAGTATATACAGGGAGTACCAGGTAATACCATGGCTACAGTTTATACAGGGAGTACCAGGTAATTCCTTGGCTACAGTTTATACAGGGAGTACCAGGTAATACCATGGCTACAGTATATACAGGGAGTACCAGGTAATAGCATGGCTACAGTATATACATGGAGTACCAGGTAATACCATGGCTACAGTATATACAGAGAGTACCAGGTAATACCATGGCTACAGTATATACAGGTAGTACCAGGTAATAGCATGGCTACAGTATATACAGGGAGTACCAGGTAATAGCATGGCTACAGTATATACAGGGAATACCAGGTAATAGCATGGCTACAGTATATACAGAGAGTACCAGGTAATAGCATGGCTACAGTATATACAGGGAATACCAGGAAATAGCATGGCTACAGTATATACAGAGAGTACCAGACAATACCATGGCTACAGTATATACAGGGGAATACCAGGTAAGTAGCATGGCTACAGTATATACAGGGAGTACATGGGTATATACAGGGAGTACCAGGTAATACCATGGCTACAGTATATACATTGAGTACCAGGTAATACCATGGCTACAGTATATATAGGGGGAGGCCAGGTAATACCATGGCTACAGTATATACATTGAGTACCAGGTAATACCATGGCTACAGTATATAAAGGGCGTACCAGGTAATAGCATGGCTACAGTATATACAGGGAGTACCAGGTAATAGCATGGCTACAGTATATACAGGGAGTACCAGGTAATACCATGTCTACAGTTTATACAGGGAGTACCAGGTAATACCATGTCTACAGTATATACAGGGAGTACCAGGTAATTCATTGGCTATATACAGGCAGTAGCAGGTAATACCATGTCTACAGTTTATACAGGGAGTACCAGGTAATACCATGGCTACAGTTTATACAGGGAGTACCAGGTAATGCCATGGCTACAGTATATACAGGGAGTACCAGGTAATACCATGTCTACAGTTTATACAGGGAGTACCAGGTAATACCATGGCTAGAGTTTATACAGGGAGTACCAGGTAATTCTATGTCTACAGTTTATACAGGGAGTACCAGGTAATTCGTTGGCTACAGTATATACAGGGAGTACCAGGTAATACCATGGCTACAGTTTATACAGGGAGTACCAGGCAATGCCATGGCTACAGTATATAAAGTGAGTACCATGTAATAGCATGGCTACAGTATATACAGGGAGTACCAGGTAATACCATGGCTACAGTTTATACAGGGAGTACCAGGTAATTCCTTGGCTATATACAGGAAGTACCAGGTAATTCTATGTCTACAGTTTATACAGGGAGTACCAGGTAATTCATTGGCTATATACAGGCAGTAGCAGGTAATACCATGTCTACAGTTTATACAGGGAGTACCAGGTAATACCATGTCTACAGTATATACAGGGAGTACCAGGTAATACCATGTCTACAGTATATACAGGAAGTACCAGGTAATTCCTTGGCTACAGTATATACAGGGAGTACCAGGTAATACCATGGCTACAGTATATACAGGGAGTACCAGGTAATACCATGGCTACAGTTTATACAGGGAGTACCAGGTAATACCATGTCTACAGTATATACAGGGAGTACCAGGTAATTCATTGGCTATATACAGGCAGTAGCAGGTAATACCATGTCTACAGTTTATACAGGGAGTACCAGGTAATACCATGTCTACAGTTTATACAGGGAGTACCAGGTAATTCATTGGCTACAGTTTATACAGGGAGTACCAGGTAATTCATTGGCTACAGTTTATACAGGGAGTACCAGGTAATACCATGTCTACAGTTTATACAGGGAGTACCAGGTAATGCCATGGCTACAGTATATACAGGGAGTACCAGGTAATACCATGTCTACAGTTTATACAGGGAGTACCAGGTAATACCATGGCTACAGTTTATACAGGGAGTACCAGGTAATACCATAGCTACAGTTTATACAGGGTGTACCAGGTAATTCATTGGCTATATACAGGCAGTAGCAGGTAATACCATGGCTACAGTTTATACAGGGAGTGCCAGGTAATTCCTTGGCTACAGTTTATACAGGGAGTACCAGGTAATACCATAGCTACAGTTTATACAGGGTGTACCAGGTAATTCATTGGCTATATACAGGCAGTAGCAGGTAATACCATGGCTACAGTTTATACAGGGAGTGCCAGGTAATTCCTTGGCTACAGTTTATACAGGGAGTACCAGGTAATAGCATGGCTACAGTATATACAGGGAGTACCAGGTAATAGCATGGCTACAGTATATACAGGGAGTACCAGGTAATACCATGGCTACAGTTTATACAGGGAGTACCAGGTAATTCCTTGGCTACAGTTTATACAGGGAGTACCAGGTAATGCCATGGCTACAGTATATAAAGTGAGTACCATGTAATAGCATGGCTACAGTATATACAGGGAGTACCAGGTAATACCATGGCTACAGTTTATACAGGGAGTACCAGGTAATTCCTTGGCTACAGTATATACAGGGAGTACCAGGTAATACCATGGCTACAGTTTATACAGGGAGTACCAGGTAATTCCTTGGCTACAGTATATACAGGGAGTACCAGGTAATACCATGGCTACAGTTTATACAGGGAGTACCAGGTAATACCATGGCTACAGTTTATACAGGGAGTACCAGGTAATTCCTTGGCTACAGTATATACAGGGAGTACCAGGTAATGCCATGGCTACAGTTTATACAGGGAGTACCAGGTAATACCATGGCTACAGTTTATACAGGGAGTACCAGGTAATTCCTTGGCTACAGTATATACAGGGAGTACCAGGTAATACCATGGCTACAGTTTATACAGGGAGTACCAGGTAATTCCTTGGCTACAGTATATACAGGGAGTACCAGGTAATACCATGGCTACAGTTTATACAGGGAGTACCAGGTAATTCCTTGGCTACAGTATATACAGGGAGTACCAGGTAATACCATGGCTACAGTTTATACAGGGGGTACCAGGTAATTACTTGGCTACAGTATATACAGGGAGTACCAGGTAATACCATGGCTACAGTTTATACAGGGAGTACCAGGTAATTCCTTGGCTACAGTATATACAGGGAGTACCAGGTTATACCATGGCTACAGTTTATACAGGGAGTACCAGGTAATTCCTTGGCTACAGTATATACAGGGAGTACCAGGTAATACCATAGCTACAGTTTATACAGGGTGTACCAGGTAATTCATTGGCTATATACAGGGAGTACCAGGTAATACCATGGCTACAGTTTATACAGGGAGTGCCAGGTAATTCCTTGGCTACAGTTTATACAGGGAGTACCAGGTAATAGCATGGCTACAGTATATACAGGGAGTACCAGGTAATAGCATGGCTACAGTATATACAGGGAGTACCAGGTAATACCATGGCTACAGTTTATACAGGGAGTACCAGGTAATTCATTGGCTATATACAGGCAGTAGCAGGTAATAGCATGGCTACAGTTTATACAGGGAGTACCAGGTAATTCATTGGCTATATACAGGCAGTAGCAGGTAATAGCATGGCTACAGTATACACAGGGAGTACCAGGTTATACCATGGCTACAGTTTATACAGGGAGTACCAGGTAATAGCATGGCTACAGTATATACAGGGAGTACCAGGTAATAGAATGGCTACAGTTTATACAGGGAGTACCAGGTAATTCCTTGGCTATATACAGGAAGTACCAATACTGAGTCGATGTGCAGGTGTATGAACTGATTGAGGTAGATATTATATGTACATATAGGTAGGGGTAAAGTGACCAGGCAGCAGGAGAGACAATAAGCAGTAGCAGCAGTATACGTGACAGTGTGAGTGTGTGTGTGCCATTTCAAGGATATAAGGACCTCATTGTCCAGCCAGGAAATGTATTACACCTTTTATACAGCAACTGTAGCTTGAACATTCTGTTTTATCTGAAAATTCCATGACTACTCTTAATAGAGGTGTAGCCTACCTGATCAACTTAGAAGCCATTCTCCAGTTGCGTCAATGCAGACCTTTAATCCACAGTAGCATCACTTTCACTGGTGCGTCATCAGACCAGTCAGGCAGGTTGAGTTACACCACCTCAACCTGCACAATGTCTCACCGTGAGGAAGAACTATGGTAGCCACCAGCCACCAGCCATCTCACTTCTCATGTAGTGTGGCTCAATTTTGTGTTACTCAGGCCTCAAATCAGTACAACCTGCGTTGTGGTTTACGCATTAAATATTTTTATTTTGTAAGAACCTACCACTACATTGCGTTATTTACGCTCTTAAAACAACCAAACTGTTCTTCTATTTATACTTCTAAATTGTAATAGTGACCACCACTACAAGTAGATTCGCCTCACAGGTGCATCAAAGCTGGGATCGAGAGACTGAAAAACTGCCATCAGACTGCTAAATAGTCACCACAAGCCGGCTTCTATCTCCAGGCCATCAGACAGCTAAATAGTCACCACAAGCCGGCTTCTATCTCCAGGCCATCAGACAGCTAAATAGTCACCACAAGCCGGCTTCTATCTCCAGGCCATCAGACTGCTAAATAGTCACCACTAGCCGGCTTCTATCTCCAGGCCATCAGACAGCTAAATAGTCACCACAAGCCGGCTTCTATCTCCAGGCCATCAGACTGCTAAATAGTCACCACAAGCCGGCTTCTATCTCCAGGCCATCAGACTGCTAAATAGTCACCACAAGCCGGCTTCTATCTCCAGGCCATCAGACAGCTAAATAGTCACCACTAGCCGGCTTCTATCTCCAGGCCATCAGACTGCTAAATAGTCACCACAAGCCGGCTTCTATCTCCAGGCCATCAGACTGCTAAATAGTCACCACAAGCCGGCTTCTATCTCCAGGCCATCAGACAGCTAAATAGTCACCACAAGCCGGCTTCTATCTCCAGGCCATCAGACTGCTAAATAGTCACCACAAGCCGGCTTCTATCTCCAGGCCATCAGACTGCTAAATAGTCACCACAAGCCGGCTTCTATCTCCAGGCCATCAGACTGCTAAATAGTCACCACAAGCCGGCTTCTATCTCCAGGCCATCAGACTGCTAAATAGTCACCACTAGCCGGCTTCTATCTCCAGGCCATCAGACTGCTAAATAGTCACCACAAGCCGGCTTCTATCTCCAGGCCATCAGACTGCTAAATAGTCACCACAAGCCGGCTTCTATCTCCAGGCCATCAGACTGCTAAATAGTCACCACAAGCCGGCCTAAGCGCAATAATTTGCCCTGAATCTGCCCTTAGTCACAGGTGTAGCCGGCTACCACATGGTACCAGGCACCTTAGAGACTTCTGCCCTATGTACATAGTCATTGAACACTGGTCACTTTAATAATGTTTACATACTGCTTTACCCATTTCACATGTACTGTATATACTGTATTCTAGTCAAGGCTCATCCTATATAACTAATGATGTACACACCTTTCCTATTCATATACTCTCCACACTGTCTATACACACTAACAGACTCCCATCCAGAGTGACCCACTGGAGCAACCAGGGTCAACGCCCTGCTCAAGGGTACGTCAACAGATCTCCCACAAGGACAAAAACGGGGACCCGAACCAGCTACTCATCAGCCACCGGGCTAAGCTCCCAACCGCCAAGCCACCAGCCCTCCAAGACCCCCCCCCCCCCCCCACAGTTTCTCAGCTTCCCTCAGCCCATCTCACCCATCTCTGCTGACTACCCTCTTCAGGTTTCTATGCACCATATATATTTCAACTATGCTGTGATGTTTAACATGCAATTTGAATCTACCTAATCGAATAGAATCCACAGATTGCGAGTTGAAGAGAAATAGTTTTACTAAGAGTATTAGTGTATTAGTAATTGACTGACCCGGTGTCTCCAGATCTCCTAACTGTATTATTTCTAGGGTCAATTTTAGATCAATGTTATGCATTTTCAGCCATTCCTGAACCTGAGTAAATAGCTCACCCAATTTACCTACCTCATCCCCATACTGTTTATATTTATTTACTTTTCTGCTCTTTTGCACACCAGTATCTCTACCTGTACATGACCATCTGATCATTTATCACTCCAGTGTTAATCTGCTAAATTGTAATTATTCGCCCACCTCCTCATGCCTTTTGCACACAATGTATATAGACTCTTTTTTTTCTTTTTTTCTACTGTGTTATTGACTTGTTAATTGTTTACTCCATGTGTTACTCTGTGTTGTCTGTTCACACTGCTATGCTTTATCTTGGCCAGGTCGCAGTTGTAAATGAGAACTTGTTCTCAACTAGCCTACCTGGTTAAATAAAGGTGATATAAAATAAAAAAAGACCAGAAATAGGCTACCCGAGGGCAATACCAAAACAAATAGTCTATTGATTCTGTATCCTCACAACAAAATATGCAGAGCTGCAATGATTACATGTGCGAATATTAAACTTTTTGTTTGGGGCAAGAATTCTGTAGGATAATTTTAGCTGAAAAGCACAAAATCTTGAATCTTGTGTCGTTTTATGTATCAACTCATACACCCTGTACCATGGAATCGGTACATCAAAAATCTCTTCCCAACTATTTTGCAATCTGTATTACACAGCTGTCGACATCCTGGTCCTCAAATGAAACTGGTATCCTTTCCTATTTATGCTATTTTTATTCCTCTGCCAGTTTTGATCCTTTATATTGGGCAGACAGACCAGTTCACGACCTCCTCTCGCTGCCACCTGCCTCCTCCATTTTTGGGGTAATGGTGTAATCAATTGGTTGTAATCTTGGATTGAGCAGGCCTTCCCTTACAATTCTGATAACTCCATGAAAGACATACCTCTACCATTCCAATCTACAATATAACTTATAAGCAAAATACCCTTTTCAAACAAATTTTCCATAAATACAGGTCTTTTATCAACCAGCACATTTGAGTTCAGCCATAATATTTGTTGTAATATTTGTTCTATCTTTTCAGGGGGATGAAATTCAAATTGTAGCCAACTCTGCAATGCTTGTTTGTCACGGTACTGCTTCTCATTCCATTCACCAGCTCCGGAGGTTTACGTCACCAGCCTTCTAGGCGTCACTGAACTGGATCATTACCACCAACCCCAGACTGTCTTGTCTCATTACGCACACCTGGTTCCCATTCCCCCTGATTAGTATGTGTATGTGTGCCCTCTGTTCCCCATTGTCCTTGTTTATTATTGTTCCTTGTCCGTTGGTCTTGTGAGGACCTGTGCTCTGTTGTATCGGCTTTCGTGTTACTGGGTTAGTGTGCTCTTGTTATTACGCGTCTCGTCCAGTGTATTGTTATTACGGGGTCTCGTCCAGTGTATTGTTATTACTGGTCTCGTCCAGTGTATTGTTATTACGGGTCTCGTCCAGTGTATTGTTATTACGGGTCTCGTCCAGTGTATTGTTATTACGGGTCTCGTCCAGTGTATTGTTATTACGGGTCTCGTCCAGTGTATTGTTATTACGGGTCTCGTCCAGTGTATTGTTATTACGGGTCTCGTCCAGTGTATTGTTATTACGGGTCTCGTCAGTGTATTGTTATTACTGGTCGTCCAGTGTATTGTTATTACTGGTCTCGTCCAGTGTATGTTATTACGGGTCTCGTCAGTGTATTGTTATTACTGGTCGTCCAGTGTATTGTTATTACTGGTCTCGTCCAGTGTATTGTTATTACGGGTCTCGTCAGTGTATTGTTATTACTGGTCTCGTCAGTGTATTTTTATTACGGGTCTCGTCAGTGTATTGTTATTACTGGTCTCGTCCAGTGTATTGTTATTACTGGTCTCGTCCAGTGTATTGTTATTACGGGTCTCGTCCTGTGTATTGTTATTACGGGGTCTCGTCCAGTGTATTGTTATTGCGGGTCTCGTCCAGTGTATTGTTATTGCGGGTCTCGTCCAGTGTATTGTTATTACGGGGTCTCGTCCAGTGTATTGTTATTACTGGTCTCGTCCAGTGTATTGTTATTACGGGGTCGTCAGTGTATTGTTATTACTGGTCTCGTCAGTGTATTAGTGCGGGTCTCGTCCAGTGTATTGTTATTACGGGGTCTCGTCCAGTGTATTGTTATTACGGGGTCTCGTCCAGTGTATTGTTATTACGGGTCTCGTCCAGTGTATTGTTATTACGGGTCTCGTCCAGTGTATTGTTATTACGGGTCTCGTCCAGTGTATTGTTATTACGGGGTCGTCCAGTGTATTGTTATTACTGGTCTCGTCAGTGTATTGTTATTACTGGTCTCGTCCAGTGTATTGTTATTATGGGTCTCGTCCAGTGTATTGTTATTACGGGTCTCGTCCAGTGTATTGTTATTACGGGTCTCGTCCAGTGTATTGTTACGGGTCTCGTCCAGTGTATTGTTATTACTGGTCTCGTCCCCATGTATTTATTAGAGGTTAACACCTTGCTCTTTGTTTGGGTTACAGCCCTATGATATATATATATATAGGCATTTATATATATATATATATATATATATATACA
>NW_027000310.1:0-8868 GCF_036934945.1 Oncorhynchus masou masou
ACACAGACTATATGCAGGCATCTATGTACAGGCATCTATGTACAGGCTTGTTCCATCCTGCTACATTTGCATGTAAAGGAATTTGAACCTGTTAAAGGTCACTGCCAAAAAACAACACACAGAATATATAGACAATAAACAGAATATACAGACAATAAACAGAATACACAGACAGCCAATTAAAATTATATACAGACAACAAGCAGAGTACACAGACAACAAGCAGAGTACACAGGCAATAAACAGAATCTACAGACAAACAGAATCTACAGACAAACAGAATCTACAGACAAACAGAATCTACAGACAAACAGAATCTACAGACAAACAGAATCTACAGACAAACAGAATCTACAGACAAACAGAATCTACAGACAAACAGAATCTACAGACAAACAGAATCTACAGACAAACAGAATCTACAGACAAACAGAATCTACAGACAAACATTTACATTTACATTTAAGTCATTTAGCAGACGCTCTTATCCAGAGCGACTTACAAATTGGTGAATTCACCTTCTGACATCCAGTGGAACAGCCACTTTACAATAGTGCATCTAAATCATTAAGGGGGGTGGTGAGAAGGATTACTTATCCTATCCTAGGAATTTGAACCTGGGTTAAAGGTCACTGCCAAAAAAACAACACACAGAATATATAGACAATAAACAGAATATACAGACAGCCAATTAAAATAATATACAGACAACAAGCAGAGTACACAGGCAATCAACAGAATACACAGGCAATAAACAGAATCTACAGACAAACAGAATCTACAGACAAACAGAATCTACAGACAAACAGAATCTACAGACAAACAGAATCTACAGACAAACAGAATCTACAGACAAACAGAATCTACAGACAAACAGAATCTACAGACAAACAGAATCTTCAGACAAACAGAATCTTCAGACAAACAGAATCTTTCAGACAAACAGAATCTTCAGACAAACAGAATCTTCAGACAAACAGAATCTTCAGACAAACAGAATCTTCAGACAAACAGAATCTACAGACAAACAGAATCTACAGACAAACAGAATCTACAGACAAACAGAATCTTCAGACAAACAGAATCTTCAGACAAACAGAATCTACAGACAAACAGAATCTACTGACAAACAGAATCTTCAGACAAACAGAATCTACAGACAAACAGAATCTACAGACAAACAGAATCTACAGACAAACAGAATCTACAGACAAACAGAATCTACAGACAAACAGAATCTACAGACAATAAACAGAATCTACTGACAATAAACAGAATATACAGACAGACAATTATCAGAATATACAGACAACAGACAGAATATACAGACAGACAATTATCAGAATATACAGACATATACAGTTGAAGTCGAGAAGTTTACATACACCTTAGCCAAATACCTTTACACTCAGTTTTCACAATTCCTGGCATTTAATCAGTCACCATTCCCCTTGTCTTAGGTCAGTTAGGATCACTCACATTATTTTAAGAATGTGAAATGTCAGAATAATAGTAGAGAGAATAATTTATTTCAGTTATTTCTTCCATCACATTACCAGTGGGTCAGAAGTTTACATACACTCAATTAGTATTTGTAGCATTGCTTTTAAATTGTTTAAAACTTGGGTCAAATGTTTTGGGTAGCCTTCCACAAGCTGGGTGAATTTTGGCCCAATCCTCCTGACAGAGCTGGTGTAACTGAGTCAGGTTTGTAGGACTCCTTGCTCGCACACGCTTTTTCAGTTCTGCCAACACACTTTCTATAGGATTAAGGTCAGGGATTTGTGACGGCCACTCCAATACCTTGACTTTGTCGTCCTTAAGCCATTTTGCCACAACTTTGGAAGTATGCTTGTTGTCATTGTCCATTTGGAGGACCCACTTGTGACCAAGCTTCAACTGATGTCTCGAGATGTTAGATCAATATATCCACATATTTTACCATGATACCATCTATTTGGTGAAGTGCACCAGTCTCTCCTGGCGCATAGCACCCTTAACAACATGATGCTGCCACCCCATGCTTAACGGTGGGTATGGTTTTTCAGCTTGCAAGCCTGCCCATTTTCCTCCAAACATAACGATGGACATTATGTATTAAAACAGTTATATTTTTGTTTCATCAGACCAGAGGACATTTCTCCAAAAAGTATGATCTTTGACCCCATGTGCAGTTGCAAACCAAAGTCTGGCTTGTTTATGGCGGTTTTGGAGCAGTGGCTTCTTCCTTGCTGAGCAGCCTTTCAGGTTATGTCGATATAGGACTCGTTTTACTGTGGATATAGATACTTTTTTACCTGTTTCCTCCATCTTCACAAGGTCCTTTGCTGTTGTTCTGGGGTTGATTTGCACTTTTCACACCAAAGTACGTTAATCTCTAGGAGACAGAATGTGTCTCTTTCCTGAACAGTATGACGGTTGTGTGGTCCCATGGTGTTTCTGCTTGCGTACTATTGTTTATACAGATTAACGTGGTACTTCAGGCATTTGGAAATTGCTCCCAAGGATGAACCAGACTTGCGGAGGTCTGCCATTGTATTTCTGAGGACTTGGCTGATTTATTTTGATTTTCCCATGATTTCAAGCAAAGAGGCACTGAGTTTGAAGGTAGGCCTTGAAATACATCCACAGGTACACCTCCAATTGACTCAAAGTATGGCAATTAGCCTATCAGAAGCTTCTAAAGCCATGACATAATTTTCTGAAATGTTCCGTTTAAAGGCTCAGTCAACTTAGTGTATGTAAATGTCTGACCCACTGAAATTGTGATACATTGAATTATATGAAACAGACTGTCTGTAAACAATTGTTGGAAAAATGACTTGTGTCATGAACAAAGTAGGTATCCTAACCGACTTACCAAGACTATAGTTAGTTAACAAGAAATATGTGGAGTGGTTGAAAACAAGTTTTTTTAAACTTTGGATCTTTATTTAACCAGGCAAGTCAGTTAAGAACACATTCTTATTTTCAATGACGGCCTGGGAACAGTGGGGTTAACTGCCTGTTCAGGGGCAGAACGACAGATTTGTACCTTGTCAGCTCGGGGGTTTGAACTCGCAACCTTCCGGTTACTAGTCCAACGCTCTAACCACTAGGCTACAACCTCAGTGTATGTAATCTTCCGACTCCAACTGTATATATGACGGGATCCCCTTTGCCTTTTGTCTTTGTCGTACATTGTTTTCCTGACAGGATTATCTCCTACCATTTCCTGAGTACTTTATATTTGGCCCCTGTGGCTTTTTAATAATGAAGATATATGTTGAGCACAACAGTGCATGTGAAACTACCGACTTCAACTGTAGCTGTATTGACACAAATCCACATGTGGTATGTACACTATAAACACTGTAAGATCCAGTGTGGTATGTACACTATAAACACTAAGATCCAGTGTGGTATGTACACTATAAACACTAAGATCCAGTGTGGTATGTACACTATAAACACTAAGATCCAGTGTGGTATGTACACTATAAACACTAAGATCAAGTGTGGTATGTACACTATAAACACTAAGATCCAGTGGTATGTACACTATAAACACTAAGATCCAGTGTGGTATGTACACTATAAAACACTAAGATCCAGTGTGGTATGTACACTATAAACACTGTCAGATCCAGTGTGGTATGTACACTATAAACACTAAGATCCAGTGTGGTATGTACACTATAAACACTAAGATCCAGTGTGGTATGTCCACTATAAACACTAAGATCCAGTGGTATGTACACAGTGGTATGTAAATACTAAGATCCAGTGTGGTATGTACACTATAAATACTAAGATCCAGTGTGGTATGTCCACTATAAACACTGTCAGATCCAGTGTGGTATGTCCACTATAAACACTGTCAGATCCAGTGTGGTATGTACACTATAAACACTGTCAGATCCAGTGTGGTATGTACACTATAAACACTGTCAGATCCAGTGTGGTATGTACACTATAAACACTAAGATCCAGAGTGGTATGTACACTATAAACACTGTAAGATAAGATAAACCAGATCCAGTGGTATGTACACTATAAACACTGTAAGATCCAGTGTGGTATGTACACTATAAACACTAAGATCCAGTGTGGTATGTACACTATAAACACTAAGATCCAGTGTGGTATGTACACTATAAGACACTGTAAGATCCAGTGTGTATGTAAACACTGATCCAGTGTGGTATGTACACTATAAACACTAAGATCCAGAGTGGTATGTACACTATAAACACTAAGATCCAGTGTGGTATGTACACTAAAAACACTAAGATCCAGTGTGGTATGTACACTATAAACACTGTAAGATCCAGTGTGGTATGTACACTATAAACACTAAGATCCAGTGTGGTATGTACACTATAAACACTAAGCATCCAGTGGTATGTACACTATAAACACTAAGATCCAGTGTGGTATGTACACTATAAACACTAAGATCCAGTGTGGTATGTACACTATAAACACTAAGATCCAGTGTGGTATGTACACTGGTAAACATAAGATCCAGTGTGGTATGTACACACTATAAACACTAAGATCCAGTGTGGTATGTACACTATAAACGCTAAGATCAAGTGGTATGAAGCACTATAAAACGCAAGATCCAGTGTGGTATGTACACTATAAACACTAAGATCCAGTGTGGTGGCGTACACTATAAACACTAGATCCAGTGGTATGTACACTATAAACATTAAGATCCAGTGTATGTACACTATAAACACTAAGATCCAGTGTGGTATGTAACACCATAAACACTGATCCAGTGTGGTATGTACACTATAAACACTAAGATCCAGTGTGGTATGTACACTATAAACACTAAGATCCAGTGTGGTATGTACACTATAAACACCAAGTTCCAGTGGTATGTACACTATAAAACACTAAGATCCATTGTGGTATGTACACTATAAACACTAAGATCCAGTGTGGTATGTACACTATAAACATCAGATCCAGTGTGGTATGTACATCTATAAACACTAAGATCCAGTGGTATACACTATAAACACTGTAAGATCCAGTGGTATGTACACTATAAACACTAAGATCCAGTGTGGTATGTACACTATAAACACTAAGATCCAGTGTGGTATGTACACTATAAATAAACACTAAGATCCAGTGGTATGTACACTATAAACACTAAGATCCAGTGTGTATACACTATATAAACACTAAGATCAGTGTAAATGTACACTATAAACACTAAGATCCAGTGTGGTATGTACACTATAAACACTAAGATCCAGTGGTATGTACACTAAATAAACACTAAGATCCAGTGTGTGGTATGTACACTATAAACACTAAGATCCAGTGTGGTATGTACACTATAAACACTAAGATCCAGTGTGGTATGTACACTATAAACACTAAGATCCAGTGTGGTATGTACACTATAAACACTAAGATCCAGTGTGGTATGTACACTATAAACACTAAGATCAAGTGTGGTATGTACACTATAAACACTAAGATCCAGTGTGGTATGTACACTATAAACACTAAGATCCAGTGTGGTATGTACACTATAAACACTAAGATCCAGTGTGGTATGTACACTATAAACACTAAGATCCAGTGTGGTATGTACACTATAAACACTAAGATCCAGTGTGGTATGTACACTATAAACACTAAGATCCAGTGTGGTATGTACACTATAAACACTAAGATCCAGTGTGGTATGTACACTATAAACACTAAGATCCAGTGTGGTATGTACACTATAAACACTGTAAGTTCCAGTGTGGTATGTACACTATAAACACTAAGATCCATTGTGGTATGTACACTATAAACACTAAGATCCAGTGTGGTATGTACACTATAAACACTAAGATCCAGTGTGGTATGTACACTATAAACACTAAGATCCAGTGTGGTATGTACACTATAAACACTGTAAGATCCAGTGTGGTATGTACACTATAAACACTAAGATCCAGTGTGGTATGTACACTATAAACACTAAGATCCAGTGTGGTATGTACACTATAAATAAACACTAAGATCCAGTGTGGTATGTACACTATAAACACTAAGATCCAGTGTGGTATGTACACTATAAACACTGTAAGATCCAGTGTGGTATGTACACTATAAACACTAAGATCCAGTGTGGTATGTACACTATAAACACTAAGATCCAGTGTGGTATGTACACTATAAATAAACACTAAGATCCAGTGTGGTATGTACACTATAAATACTAAGATCCAGTGTGGTATGTACAGTATAAACACTAAGATCCAGTGTGGTATGTACACTATAAACACTAAGATCCAGTGTGGTATGTACACTATAAACACTAAGATCCAGTGTGGTATGTACACTATAAACACTAAGATCCAGTGCACTGCTATACGGTTGACATGGACGACCTAAGATATATTTTACAATTCATATTTACATTGAATTTATTGTCTTATAAGAATAAAATAGGTTCAGTGAAACAACTTACGTTTTTCTTTATCTGGACCGTTGTTGCATCTTCCTGCAAAACACAAAACACATCACAATAGAAGTATGTGTAGCCTACTGCAGTGGTTCTCTAACCTCTCCTGGAGAACCCCAGACTGTATGTAACCTACTGCGGTGGTTCTCTAACCTCTCCTGGAGAACCCCCAGACTGTATGTAGCCTACTGCAGTGGATATATAATCTCTTCCTGGAGAACCCCCAGACTCTATGTAACCTACTGCGGTGGTTCTCTAACCTCTCCTGGAGAACCCCCAGACTCTATGTAACCTACTGCGGTGGTTCTCTAACCTCACCTGGAGAACCCCAGACTGTATGTAACCTACTGCGGTGGTTCTCTAACCTCTCCTGGAGAACCCCCAGACTCTATGTAACCTACTGCGGTGGTTCTCTAACCTCTCCTGGAGAACCCCCAGACTCTATGCAACCTACTGCTGTGGTTCTCTAACCTCTCCTGGAGAACCCCCAGACTATATGTAGCCTACTGCAGTGGTTCTCTACCTCTCCTAGAGAACCCTCAGACTCTATGTAACCTATTGCGGTGGTTCTCTAACCTCTCCTGGAGAACCCCCAGGCTCTATGTAACCTACTGCGGTGATTCTCTAATCTCTCCTGGAGAACCCTCAGACTCTATGTAACCTACTGCGGTGGTTCTCTAACCTCTCCTGGAGAACCCCCAGGCTCTATGTAACCTACTGCAGTGGTTCTATAACCTCTCCTGGAGAACCCCCAGGCTCTATGTAGCCTACTGCAGTGCTTCTCCAACATCTCCTTGAGAACCCATGGACCTACCATGTACAGTGGTCTTCAAAATTACTGCCGCTCCTGACTGGCAATGCACAAACAATACTTAAAAAAATATAAACAATATAATTATAGAGATAAACTCAAAATACCAGCGTGTGAGAAATGCTGGACTTTATTAATGTTTCAATGGAACCAACCGAAATCATAATTATTTGATACAAAATAAATGTAACTAAAATCAAGGTTTCATAATTCTTGGCACTCATTTAGCACTTAGTGTAACCACCTCTGGCAAGGATAACAGCATGGTCATTTCCTGTAATGTTTGACAAGATTAAGGAACATATTTGGAGGGATTTTGGACCACTCCTCTATGCAAATCCTTTCAAGATCCTTCACATTCTTGGGTTTGTGCTTATCAACTGCCCTCTTCAACTCAGCCCACAGGTTTTGGATTGGATAGAGGTCCGGTGACTGACATGGCCATGGCAGAACATTGATTTTGTTGTCACAGAACCATTTCTGTGTGGATCTTGAGTTATGTTTTGGGTCATTGTCATGTTGGAAAGTCCACCTTCGGCCAAGTCCCAGTCTTCTGACAGAGGCAACCAGATTGCCAAAACTGTCTGATACTTGGTGGAATTCATTACGGCATCCATCTTAACCAGTGCCCCTGGACCGCTGGAATTAAAACAGCCCCAAAACATCACTGACCCCCACCATATTTCACCGTGGGTATGAGGTGCCCCTGGACCTCTGGAATTAAAACAGCCCCAAAACATCACTGACCCCCTCCATATTTCACTGTGGGTATGAGGTGCCCCTGGACCGCTGGAATTAAAACAGCCCCAAAACACCACTGACCCCCTCCATATTTCACCGTGGGTATGAGGTGCACCTGGACCTCTGGAATTAAAACAGCCCCAAAACATCACTGACCCCCCTCCATATTTCACCGTGGGTATGAGGTGCCTCTCCTTGTATCTCTGTTTCGACGCCAAACATGCCGATGCTGTATCTGACCAAAACGTTCAATTTTGGTCTCATCTGACCAGAGCTCCTTCTTCCAGTCATAATTTAAATGACGTTTGGTAAACTCCAAGCGCTTGTGTCTGTGTCTTGGGGTCAGAAAGGGCTTTCTTCTGGCAACGCTTCCAAAGAGCCTGTGGTTGTGGAGGTGGTGTCTGATGGGGCTTTCTTCTGGCAACGCTTCCAAAGAGCCTGTGGTTGTGGAGGTGGAGTCTGATGGGGCTTTCTTCTGGCAACCCTTCCAAAGAGCCTGTGGTTGTGGAGGTGGTGTCTGATGGGGCTTTCTTCTGGCAACCCTTCCAAAGAGCCTGTGGTTGTGGAGGTGGTGTCTGATGGGGCTTTCTTCTGGCAACCCTTCCAAAGAGCCTGTGGTTGTGGAGGTGGTGTCTGATGGGGCTTTCTTCTGGCAACCCTTCCAAAGAGCCTGTGGTTGTGGAGGTGGTGTCTGATGGGGCTTTCTTCTGGCAACCCTTCCAAAGAGCCTGTGGTTGTGGAGGTGGTGTCTGATGGGGCTTTCTTCTGGCAACCCTTCCAAAGAGCCTGTGGTTGTGGAGGTGGTGTCTGATGGTGCTTTCTTCTGGCAACGCTTCCAAAGAGCCTGTGG
>NW_027000311.1:0-8867 GCF_036934945.1 Oncorhynchus masou masou
ATCATGAGGTTTCACATGTGTTTGGTTACATTGCGCCCATGTTTCTCATCATATGTCCTGACACAATGTTCTTCTGAGTGATAAAACAGCAAACATTAAGAGTGTTTACTTATCAGACCCACATACATAATAAATATACTGTAATATACTATATTCATATACTTTTATTACTCACACATGAATCATATCCTGTTTGCAGGTCATGTGTTGTTTTGAGCCCCCTCTCACTCCTCCCCCTCTACTCACCCTCTCCTCTTCTCCCCCTCTCCTCTCACCTCTTCTCCCCCTCTCCTTCCCCCTCTTCTCCTCTCCTCTTCTCCCCCTCTCCTCTCTCCTCCTCTCTCCCCCTCTCCTCTCTCCTCTTCTCCCCCTCTCCTTCCCCCTCTTCTCCTCCCCTCTTCTCCCCCTTCCCATCTCATCTTCTCCCCCTCTCCTTTTCTCTAATCTTCTCCTTTCTTCTCCTCTTCCTTTCCTCTTCTCCCCCTCTCCTCCCTCTCTCTTCTCCCCCTCTCTTCTCCTCTTTTGTACCTTCCCTCTTCTCCACTTCCCTTCTCCCCCTCTCCCCTCCCCCTCCTCCCCCTCTCCTCTCCCCTCATCCCCTCTCCCTCTCCTCCCCCTCTCCTCTCCCCTCCCCTCTCCTCTCCTCCCCTCCCCCTCTCCCCTCATCCCCCTCTCCTCTCCCCTCTCCCCTCCTCCCTCTCCTCCCCCTCTCCTCTCCCCTCATCCCCCTCTCCTCTCCCCTCATCCCCCTCTTCTCTCCTCTCCTCCCCCTCTCCTCTCCCCTCCCCCTCTCCTCTGTCCTCCTCTTCTCTCCATCCCCTCTCTTCACCTCCTTATTGTTATCTATCCTGATGTCTAGTCACTTTACCCTGCCTTCATGTACATATCTACCTCATATCTACCTACCTGGGGTATTGTGATGTCATTATGGGGTATTGTGATGTCATTATGGGGTATTGTGATGTCATTATGGGGTATTGTGATGTCATTATGGGATATTGTGATGTCATTATGGGATAGAGTTACATCATTATGGGGTATTGTGATGTCATTATGGGGTATAGTGTCATTATGGGGTATTGTGATGTCATTATGGGGTATTGTGATAATTATGGGGTATTGTGATGTCATTATGGGGTATAGTGATGTCATTATGGGTACAGATGTCATTAAGGGGTATTGTGATGTCATTAATTCATTTTGAATAAGGCTGTAACATATCAAATGTGTTAAAAACATGTCTGAATAGTTTCTGAATGCACTTACATTTATTAAATGTGACTACCAAAAAACAAGAAAGATAAACGACACTATTTAGTTTTGTAACGCTAACACAGCAACTATACAAACAAGATCCCACAATCTAAGGTGGGAAAAAAGGCTGCCTGAGGATCCCCAATCAGAGGAAACGATAAACAGCTGCCTCTGATTGGGAACCACTCCACCAACAAAGAAATAGAAACAAAGATTTGCCCACCAAGTCACACCTTGACCTCACCAAATAGAGAATAAACAAGGCTCTCTAAGGTCAGGCGTGACACTCACACTATGAATGAAAGGTTTCTAGAACCTAGAAGGATTCTTCCGCGGTCCCCATTGGAGAACCCTTTAGTTCCAGAACCCTTGGGGGCTCCATTTGCTAAAGTATCTACACCCCTCCCTTCTCCTACTCTGACATTACACCAATATTAAATACATAAATAATATACTCTCATTCATTTACATATAGACAGAAAAAATCAATCATTGACACATTGAATATACAACAGTTAGATACATGACACCATCACCAATGTTCCTCTAACTTTGTAAGAGTTGATTCTGTGAACTAATTAGTGGTGGTCAGGGAGAGAGTTCAGTTATGTACTAGACTGGTGGGTGTCAGGGAGAGTTCAGTTATGTTCTAGACTGTTATGGTCAGGGAGAGTTGTGAGTTATGTATACTAGACAGGTGGGGACTGGAGAGAGAGTTGGGTCATGTACTAGACTGGTGGGGTTCAGGGAGAGAGTTGAGTTATGGTACTAGATTGGTGGGGGTCAGGGAGAGAGTTGAGTTATGTACTAGACTGGTGGAGACTGGAGAGGGAGTTGAGTTATGTACTAGACTGGTGGGGGTCAGGGAGAGAGTTGAGTTATGTACTAGACTGGTGGAGACTGGAGAGGGAGTTGAGTTATGTACTAGACTGGTGGGGGTCAGGGAGAGAGTTGAGTGAAGTCCACAAAACATATTACACGAAACAAACAATCTAGCTACAGTACATGTTGAACTTCCATCCTCTCAGGCCAGCTAGTTAACATTAACCTACTACATCTAGCTACATGTTGAACCTCCATCCTCTCAGGCCAGCTAGTTAACACTAACCTACTACATCTAGCTACATGTTGAACTTCCATCCTCTCAGGCCAGCTAGTTAACATTAACCTACTACATCTAGCTACATGTTGAACCTCCATCCTCTCAGGCCAGCTAGTTAACATTAACCTACTACATCTAGCTACAGTACATGTTGAACCTCCATCCTCTCAAGCCAGCTAGTTAACATTAACCTACTACATCTAGCTACAGTACATGTTGAACCTCCATCCTCTCAGGCCAGCTAGTTAACATTAACCTACTACATCTAGCTACATGTTGAACCTCCATCCTCTCAGGCCAGCTAGTTAACATTAACCTACTACATCTAGCTACATGTTGAACTTCCAAACTCTCAGGCCAGCTAGTTAACATTAACCTATTACATCTAGCTACATGTTGAACCTCCATCCTCTCAGGCCAGCTAGTTAACATTAACCTACTACATCTAGCTACATGTTGAACTTCCATCCTCTCAGGCCAGCTAGTTAACATTAACCTACTACATCTAGCTACATGTTGAACCTCCATCCTCTCAGGCCAGCTAGTTAACATTAACCTACTACATCTAGCTACAGTACATGTTGAACCTCCATCCTCTCAAGCCAGCTAGTTAACATCAACCTACTACATCTAGCTACAGTACATGTTCAACCTCCATCCTCTCAGGCCAGCTAGTTAACATTAACCTACTACATCTAGCTACAGTACATGTTGAACTTCCATCCTCTCAGGCCAGCTAGTTAACATTAACCTACTACATCTAGCTACAGTACATGTTGAACCTCCATCCTCTCAGGCCAGCTAGTTAACATTAACCTACTACATCTAGCTACAGTACATGTTGAACTTCCTATCCTCTCAGGCCAGCTAGTTAACATTAACCTACTACATCTAGCTACATGTTGAACTTCCATCCTCTCAGGCCAGCTACTTAACATTAACCTACTACATCTAGCTACATGTTGAACCTCCATCCTCTCAGGCCAGCTAGTTAACATTAACCTACTACATCTAGCTACATGTTGAACCTCCATCCTCTCAGGCCAGCTAGTTAACATTAACCTACTACATCTAGCTACATGTTGAACCTCCATCCTCTCAGGCCAGCTAGTTAACACTAACCTACTGCATCTAGCCACAGTACATGTTGAACTTCCATCCCTCTCAGGGCCAGCTACTTAACATTAACCTACCACATCTAACTACATGTTGAACTCATCCTCTCAAGCCAAAGCCACAGAATATTAGCCTACTATATCTAGCTACAGTACATGTTGAACTTCCATCCTGTCAGCCAGCTAGTTAACAATAACCTATTGATCACAGTACATGTTAATCCTCCATCCTCTTCCAAGGCAGCTAGTTAACATTAGTCATTACATCTAGCTACAGGTACATGTTGAACTTCCATCCTCTCAGGCCAGCTAGTTAACAGGCTAACCTACTACAGATCTAGTTACATGTTGGAACTCCATCCTCTCAGGCCAGCTAAAGTTAACATAGCTAACATGTTGAACTTCCATCCCTCTCAGGCCAGCTAGTTAACATTAACCTTCCATCCTCATCAGCCAGCTACTTAACATTAACCTACTACATCTAGCTATGTTGAACCTCCATCCTCTCAAGCCGTGATTAACATTAACCTACTGCAATAGCTACCATGTTGAACCTCCATCCTCTCAGGCCAGCTAGTTAACACTAACATACTACATCTAGCTACAGTACATGTTAGACTTCCATCCTCTCAGGCCAGCTACTTAACATTAACCTACTGCAATAACTACATGTTGAACCTCCATCCTCTCAAGCCAGCTAGTTAACATTAGCCTACTATATCTAGCTACAGTACATATTCGAACTTCCATCCTGTCCAGGCCAGCTAGTTAACAACCTACTACATCTAGCTACAGTACATGTTGAACCTCCATCCTCTCAAGGCAAACTAGTTAGCATTAGCCTGCTACATCTAGCTACAGTACATGTTGAACTTCCATCCTCTCAGGCCAGCTAGTTACCATTAACCTACTACATCTAGCTACATGTTGAACTTCCAACCTCTCAGGCCAGCTAGTTAACATTAACCTACTACATCTAGCTACATGTTGAACCTCCATCCTCTCAGGCCAGCTAGTTAACATTAACCTACTACATCTAGCTACATGTTGAACTTCCATCCTCTCAGGCCAGCTAGTTAACATTAACCTACTACATCTAGCTACATGTTGAACCTCCATCCTCTCAGGCCAGCTAGTTAACATTAACCTACTACATCTAGCTACAGTACATGTTGAACCTCCATCCTCTCAGGCCAGCTAGTTAACATTAACCTACTACATCTAGCTACAGTACATGTTGAACCTCCATCCTCTCAGGCCAGCTAGTTAACATTAACCTACTACATCTAGCTACATGTTGAACCTCCATCCTCTCAGGCCAGCTAGTTAACATTAACCTACTACATCTAGCTACATGTTGAACTTCCATCCTCTCAGGCCAGCTAGTTAACATTAACCTACTACATCTAGCTACATGTTGAACCTCCATCCTCTCAGGCCAGCTAGTTAACATTAACCTACTACATCTAGCTGTACATGTTGAACCTCCATCCTCTCAGGCCAGCTAGTTAACATTAACCTACTACATCTAGCTACAGTACATGTTGAACTTCCATCCTCTCAGGCCAGCTAGTTAACATTAACCTACTACATCTAGCTACAGTACATGTTGAACTTCCATCCTCTCAGGCCAGCTAGTTAACATTAACCTACTACATCTAGCTACAGTACATGTTGAACTTCCATCCTCTCAGGCCAGCTAGTTAACATTAACCTACTACATCTAGCTACATGTTGAACTTCCATCCTCTCAGGCCAGCTACTTAACATTAACCTACTACATCTAGCTACATGTTGAACCTCCATCCTCTCAGGCCAGCTAGTTAACATTAACCTACTACATCTAGCTACATGTTGAACCTCCATCCTCTCAGGCCAGCTAGTTAACATTAACCTACTACATCTAGCTACATGTTGAACCTCCATCCTCTCAGGCCAGCTAGTTAACACTAACCTACTACATCTAGCTACAGTACATGTTGAACTTCCATCCTCTCAGGCCAGCTACTTAACATTAACCTACTACATCTAGCTACATGTTGAACCTCCATCCTCTCAAGCCAGCTAGTTAACATTAGCCTACTATATCTAGCTACAGTACATGTTGAACTTCCATCCTGTCAGGCCAGCTAGTTAACATTAACCTACTACATCTAGCTACAGTACATGTTGAACCTCCATCCTCTCAAGCCAGCTAGTTAACATTAGCCTACTACATCTAGCTACAGTACATGTTGAACTTCCATCCTCTCAGGCCAGCTAGTTAACATTAACCTACTACATCTAGCTACATGTTGAACCTCCATCCTCTCAGGCCAGCTAGTTAACATTAACCTACTACATCTAGCTACAGTACATGTTGAACTTCCATCCTCTCAGGCCAGCTAGTTAACATTAACCTACTACATCTAGCTACATGTTGAACCTCCATCCTCTCAGGCCAGCTAGTTAACATTAACCTACTACATCTAGCTACAGTACATGTTGAACTTCCATCCTCTCAGGCCAGCTAGTTAACATTAACCTACTACATCTAGCTACATGTTGAACTTCCATCCTCTCAGGCCAGCTAGTTAACATTAACCTACTACATCTAGCTACATGTTGAACCTCCATCCTCTCAGGCCAGCTAGTTAACACTAACCTACTACATCTAGCTACAGTACATGTTGAACTTCCATCCTCTCAGGCCAGCTACTTAACATTAACCTACTACATCTAGCTACATGTTGAACCTCCATCCTCTCAAGCCAGCTAGTTAACATTAGCCTACTATATCTAGCTACAGTACATGTTGAACTTCCATCCTGTCAGGCCAGCTAGTTAACATTAACCTACTACATCTAGCTACAGTACATGTTGAACCTCCATCCTCTCAAGCCAGCTAGTTAACATTAGCCTACTACATCTAGCTACAGTTCATGTTGAACTTCCATCCTCTCAGGCAGGCTAGTTAACATTAGCCTACTACATCTAGCTACAGTACATGTTGAACCTCCATCCTCTCAGGCCAGCTAGTTAACATTAACCTACTACATCTAGCTACAGTACATGTTGAACTTCCATCCTCTCAGGCCAGCTAGTTAACATTAACCTACTACATCTAGCTACAGTACATGTTGAACTTCCATCCTCTCAGGCCAGCTAGTTAACATTAACCTACTACATCTTGCTACAGTACATGTTGAACTTCCATCCTCTCAGACCAGCTAGTTAACATTAGCCTACTACATCTAGCTACATGTTGAACCTCCATCCTCTCAGGCCAGGGGCACAACGTATGAATTTCAAATCAAATCAAATGTTATTAGTCACATGTAGGTAGAGTTATTATAGTGACCATGCATACATAGATGACAACAGGGAGTAGCAGTGGTGTAGGGGGGTGCAAATAGTCTTGGTAGCCATTTGACTAGATGTTCAGGAGTCTTATGCCTTGGAGATAGAAGCTGTTTAGAAGCCTCCTGGACCTAGACTTGGCGCTCCGGAACCGCTTGCCGTGTGGTAGCAGAGAGGACAGTATGACTGTGGTGGCTGGAGTCTTTGACATGTTTTAGGGCCTTCCTCTGACACTGCCTGGTATAGAGGTCCTGGATGGCAGGATGCTTGGCCCGTGATGTACTGGGCCGAAAGCACTACCCTCTGTAGTTCCTTGTAGTCGGAGGCTGAGCAGTTGCCATACCAGGCAGTGATGCAACCCATCAGGATGCTCTCGATGGTGCAGCTGTAGAACCTTTCGAGGATCTGAGGACCCATGACAAATCTTTTCAGTATTCCTGAGGGGAAATAGATTTTGTCGTGCCGTCTTCACAACTGTCTTTGTGTGCTTGGACCATGTTAGTTTGTTGGTAATGTGAACACCAAGGAACTTGAAGCTCTCAACCTGCTCCATTGCAGGTTGAATTTATGGTTGGATCAGAATCTATGTTATAATCATTGTCCAGTACAGAGAATAAAAACAATAACAAACAAAACAAACAATAAGTCCAACTCCCTCCACCAATGGCTAATATAGGAAAGTGATTATTTTAGCTAGCTAGACAACAACACAATGAGACCCCAAAATAATTTGAAAACAAATATAATATTGTTATCTGTTAGGTAAAATACCACAGTGTGTAATCATGTCATTTGTACTTCTACGGTTTGTACACACATCTCACACTCTCCTACACACACCAGCTGGCTGAGAGGGCCTTAGTGGAGCCAGCTGGCGGAGAGGGCCTTAGTGGAGCCAGATGGCTGAGAGGGCCTTAGTGGAGCCAGATGGCTGAGAGGGCCTTAGTGGAGCCAGCTGGCTGAGAGGGCCTTAGTGGAGCTAGCTGACTGAGAGGGCCTTAGTGGAGCCAGCTGGCTGAGAGGGCCTTAGTGGAGCCAGCTGGCTGAGAGGGCCCTAGTGGAGCCAGCTGGCTGAGAGAGCCCTAGTGGAGCCGGCTGGCTGAGAGGGCCCTAGTGCAGCCAGCTGGCTGAGAGGGCCCTAGTGGAGCCAGGTGGCTGAGAGGGCCTCAGTGGAGCCGGCTGGCTGAGAGGGCCTTAGTGGAGCCAGCTGGCTGAGAGGGCCTCAGTGGAGCCGGCTGGCTGAGAGGGCCTTAGTGGAGCCAGCTGGCTGAGAGGGCCCTAGTGGAGCCAGCTGGCTGAGAGGGCCCTAGTGGAGCCAGGTGGCTGAGAGGGCCTCAGTGGAGCCGGCTGGCTGAGAGGGCCTTAGTGGAGCCAGGCTGGCTGAGAGGGCCTTAGTGGAGCCAGCTGGCTGAGAGGGCCCTAGTGGAGCCAGGCTGGCTGAGAGGGCCCTAGTGGAGCCAGCTGGCTGAGAGGGCCCTAGTGGAGCCAGGCTGGGTGAGAGGGCCCTAGTGGAGCCGGCTGGCTGAGAGGGCCCTAGTGGAACCAGGCTGGCTGAGAGGGCCTTAGTGGAGCCGGCTGGCTGAGAGGGCCCTAGTGGAGCCAGGTGGCTGAGAGGGCCCTAGTGGAGCCGGCTGGCTGAGAGAGCCCTAGTGGAGCCGGCTGGCTGAGAGGGCCCTAGTGGAGCCGGGCTGGGTGAGAGGGCCCTAGTGGAGCCGGCTGGCTGAGAGGGCCCTTGTGGAACCAGGTGGCTGAGAGGGCCTTAGTGGAGCCAGCTGGCTGAGAGAGCCTTAGTGGAGCCAGCATGGCTGAGAGGGCCTTAGTGGAGCCAGCTGGGTGAGAGGGCCTTAGTGGAGCCAGATGGCTGAAAGGTCCCTAGTGCAGCCAGCTGGCTGAGAGGGCCCTAGTGGAGCCAGGTGGCAGAGAGGGCCTTAGTGGAGCCAGCTGGCTGAGAGAACCCTAGTGGAACCAGCTGGCAGAGAGGGCCTTAGTGGAGCCAGCTGGCTGAGAGAGCCCTAGTGGAGCCGGCTGGGTGAGAGGGCCCTAGTGGTGCCTTAGTG
>NW_027000312.1:0-8867 GCF_036934945.1 Oncorhynchus masou masou
GATAGAGTACAGTATACGTATATACATAGAGTACATTCCTGTACTCTATCATCTACTGCATCCTTATGTAATACATGTATCACTAGCCACTTTAACTATGCCACTTTGTTTACATACTCATCTCATATGTATATACTGTACTCGATACCATCTACTGTATCTTGCCTATGCTGCTCTGCACCATCACTCATTCATATCTTTATGTACATGTTCTTTATCCCCTTACACTGTGTATAAGAAATTAGTTTTGGAATTGTTAGTTAGATTACTTGTTGGATATTACTGCATTGTCGGAACTGGAAGCACAAGCATTTCGCTACACTCGCATTAACATCTGCTAACCATGTGTATGTGACAAATACAATTTGATTTGATTTGAAAATATAAATGCAACATATAATGTGTTGGTCCCATGTTTCATGAGTTGAAATAAAATATTCCAAAAATGTTCCATACGCACAAAAAGCTTATTTCTCTCAAATTCTGTTCGTGAGAATTTCTCCTTTGCCAAGATAATCCATCCACCTGACAGGTGTGGCATATCAAGATGCTGATTAAACAACATGATCATTACACAGGTACACCTTGTGCTGGGGACAAATAAAGGCCACTCTAAAATGTGCAGTTTTGACAGAGCACACTGCCACAGATGTCTCAAGTTTTGAGGGAGTGTGCAATTGACATGTTGACTGCAGGAAAGTCCACCAGAGCTGTTGCCAGAGAATTACTTTTACTGAATTTGGCAGTACGTCCAACCTGCCTCACATCCGCAGACCATGTGTAACCACACCAGCCCAGGACCTTCACCTCCAGTTTCTTCACATGTGGGATTGTCTGAGACCAGCCACCCAGACAACTGATGAAACTGAGGAGTATTTCTGTCTGTAATAAAGCCCTTTTGTGGAGAAAAACTCACTTTGATTGGCTGAGCCTGGCTCCTATGCCCTATGCCCTGCCAGGCCCACCCATGACTGTGCGCCCTGCCCAGCCATGAAATCCATAGATTAGAGCCTAATGAATTTATTTAAATTGGCCGATTTCCTTATATGAACTGTAACTCAGTAAAATTGTTGAAATTGTTGCATGTTGCGTTTATATTTCTGTTCAGTATAATATGCTCTCCAACCCCTCAAAGCTTCAGAGGATGAGAATTGATTCACGGATATTTCAGTGAAGTATGATGGTTTTCAATTCGAGGACTCCAGATTAATCTCCAACGCTAAGCGTATCCCACTCACAGTCCTAAATACTTTTAGCCGGCTGAATTGTAAACTAATGGGGGGGCATTGTGACGAGCGGTTGCTGAGCAACCCAGCCGTCCCTTACAGTAACCACGTCCATGTAAGTTATGGGATAAAAAGGTCTCTCTTGGTGTACCAATGTGCTCCACTTTATTTCCCCATTTACACTGCATTTATATGCTAAGTGGGTTTATTGACTGTAGCGCAGAGCCTGACCACCGTAGACAGCCCGGAGAGAAGAGGAAAGGAGACAGGGGAAATAACTGCTCATGTAAACTTCCTTTACTGGGTGAAATGATAGATAGATGGATAGGAGTGTCTTTGTGTTTCATTTGATTGTGTTTTAATGTAGGCAGAAAGTGTGGGCGCATCTCAATAAACCATGACTTCATCTCCAATACTTATGTCCTTTTCATATCAGTAGCAGAAACATGGAGAGAAAACCTCTTTAAACTATTGAAATTCTGTTGTGTGAGTGTGTGCATGCGCGCGCGTGTGTGTGTGTGTGTGTGTAGTTTAGTTAGTGGTGGGTGACAGAGTAGAAGACCATCAATTTCCTCTGCTAGGGGATCGTGTTTGACTGCTACATAGACACTGACACCAAGAAGTTTGATCCCTGGGCCAAGATGGTGCCACGGTTTGAGATGCATGCTGATATTCCTCTACAGGTACATTAGCCTTGTGTTATTGGTGTGGTACATTCATTTCACTTCTATAGTGACATTATGTCGTCCATTAGCTTCTCCATAGCTCTTCTATGGTATTGTCTATGGCACCCGGTAAGATACCTTCTCATTACATATTCTTTACAATTGAGTATTTTACCAGATGCTGTTCTCCCGAGCAACTTACAATAAGTAAACATAAGAGGCATTGATACTGCACAACATCCGTCTTGAAGGACCACAATAAGTAATGGTAAAGGTTGTATTTAAAGTTAGATAATATGATACTAGATCTGCTGGGAAACTCCGAACTGTACACTAAGGTGCTAAGTAGAACCATGTTGTAAGGGAACAAGGCGAGACCAAGATGCAGACACAGGAGGCAGATGGTTAGAGTCTTTGATATTTATTAACAATCCAAAAGGGGAAGGCAAGAGAATGGTCGTGAACAGACTAAAGGTCAAAACCAGTTCAGAGTCCAGGAGGTACAGGGTGGCAGACGGGCTCTAGGTCAGGGCAGACAGGCTCTAGGTCAGGGCAGACAGGCTCTAGGTCAGGGCAGACAGGCTCTAGGTCAGGGCAGACAGGCTCTAGGTCAGGGCAGACAGGCTCTAGGTCAGGGCAGACAGGCTCTAGGTCAGGACACCATCCTCTCCCCAGACATGTCTGGTCCACACTACCGACACCATCCTCTCCCCAGGCATGTCTGGTCCACACTACAGACACCACCCGGTCCCCAGGCATGTCTGGTCCACACTACAGACACCACCCGGTCCCCATACATGTCTGGTCCACACTACAGACACCACCCGGTCCCCAGGCATGTCTGGTCCACACTACAGACACCACCCGGTCCCCATACATGTCTGGTCCACACTACAGACACCACCCGGTCCCCAGGCATGTCTGGTCCACACTACAGACACCACCCGGTCCCCAGGCATGTCTGGTCCACACTACAGACACCACCCTGTCCCCAGGCATGTCTGGTCCACACTACAGACACCATCATCTCCCCAGACATGTCTGGTCCACACTACTGACACCACACTGTCCCCAGGCATGTCTGGTCCACACTACAGACACCACCCGGTCCCCAGGCATGTCTGGTCCACACTACTGACACCACACTGTCCCCAGGCATGTCTGGTCCACACTACAGACACCACCCGGTCCCCAGGCATGTCTGGTCCACACTACTGACACCACACTGTCCCCAGGCATGTCTGGTCCACACTACAGACACCACCCGGTCCCCAGGCATGTCTGGTCCACACTACAGACACCACCCTGTCCCCAGGCATGTCTGGTCCACACTACAGACACCACCCGTCCCCAGACATGTCTGGTCCACACTACAGACACCACCCGGTCCCCAGTACATGTCTGGTCCACACTACAGACACCACCCGGTCCCCAGGCATGTCTGGTCCACACTACAGACACCACCCGGTCCCCAGACATGTCTGGTCCACACTACAGACACCACCCTGTCCCCAGGCATGTCTGGTCCACACTACAGACACCACCATCTCCCCAGACATGTCTGGTCCACACTACAGACACCACCCAGTCCCCAGGCATGTCTGGTCCACACTACAGACACCACCCTGTCCCCAGGCATGTCTGGTCCACACTACAGACACCACCCTCTCCCCAGACATGTCTGGTCCACACTACAGACACCACCCGGTCCCCAGGCATGTCTGGTCCACACTACAGACACCACACTGTCCCCAGACATGTCTGGTCCACACTACAGACACCACCCTCTCCCCAGACATGTCTGGTCCACACTACAGATACCACCCTCTCCCCAGACATGTCTGGTCCACACTACAGACACCACCCGGTCCCCAGGCATGTCTGGTCCACACTACAGACACCACCCAGTCCCCAGGCATGTCTGGTCCACACTACTGACACCACACTGTCCCCAGACATGTCTGGTCCACACTACAGACACCACCCAGTCCCCAGGCATGTCTGGTCCACACTACTGACACCACACTGTCCCCAGACATGTCTGGTCCACACTACAGACACCACCCTGTCCCCAGGCATGTCTGGTCCACACTACTGACACCACACTGTCCCCAGACATGTCTGGTCCACACTACAGACACCACCCTGTCCCCAGGCATGTCTGGTCCACACTACAGACACCATCATCTCCCCAGACATGTCTGGTCCACACTACTGACACCACACTGTCCCCAGGCATGTCTGGTCCACACTACTGACACCACACTGTCCCCAGACATGTCTGGTCCACACTACAGACACCACCCTGTCCCCAGACATGTCTGGTCCACACTACAGACACCACCCGGTCCCCAGGCATGTCTGGTCCACACTACAGACACCATCCTCTCCCCAGACATGTCTGGTCCACACTACAGACACCACCCTGTCCCCAGACATGTCTGGTCCACACTACAGACACCATCATCTCCCCAAACATGTCTGGTCAACACTACAGACACCATCCTCTCAACCAGACATGTCTGGTCCACACTACAGACACCATCCTCTCCACCAGACATGTCTGGTCCACACTACAGACACCATCCTCTCCCCAGGAATGTCTGGTCCACACTACAGACACCATCCTCTCAACCAGACATGTCTGGTCCACACTACAGACACCACCCGGTCCCCAGACATGTCTGGTCCACACTACTGACACCACACTGTCCCCAGACATGTCTGGTCCACACTAAAGACACCATCATCTCCCCAAACATGTCTGGTCAACACTACAGACACCATCCTCTCAACCAGACATGTCTGGTCCACACTACAGACACCATCCTCTCAACCAGACATGTCTGGTCCACACTACAGACACCATCCTCTCCCCAGGAATGTCTGGTCCACACTACAGACACCATCCTCTCAACCAGACATGTCTGGTCCACACTACAGACACCACCCGGTCCCCAGGCATGTCTGGTCCACACTACAGACACCACCCTGTCCCCAGACATGTCTGGTCCACACTACAGACACCATCATCTCCCCAGGCATGTCTGGTCCACACTACAGACACCACCCGGTCCCCAGGCGTCTGGTCCACACTACAGATACCACCCTGTCCCCAGGCATGTCTGGTCCACACTACAGACACCACCCGGTCCCCAGGCGTCTGGTCCACACTACAGACACCACCCTGTCCCCAGGCATGTCTGGTCCACACTACTGACACCACACTGTCCCCAGGCATGTCTGGTCCACACTACAGACACCATCCTCTCCCCAGGCATGTCTGGTCCACACTACAGACACCACCCAGTCCCCAGGCATGTCTGGTCCACACTACTGACACCACACTGTCCCCAGACATGTCTGGTCCACACTACAGACACCACCCAGTCCCCAGGCATGTCTGGTCCACACTACTGACACCACACTGTCCCCAGACATGTCTGGTCCACACTACAGACACCACCCTGTCCCCAGGCATGTCTGGTCCACACTACTGACACCACACTGTCCCCAGACATGTCTGGTCCACACTACAGACACCACCCTGTCCCCAGGCATGTCTGGTCCACACTACAGACACCATCATCTCCCCAGACATGTCTGGTCCACACTACTGACACCACACTGTCCCCAGGCATGTCTGGTCCACACTACTGACACCACACTGTCCCCAGACATGTCTGGTCCACACTACAGACACCACCCTGTCCCCAGACATGTCTGGTCCACACTACAGACACCACCCGGTCCCCAGGCATGTCTGGTCCACACTACAGACACCATCCTCTCCCCAGACATGTCTGGTCCACACTACAGACACAACCCTGTCCCCAGACATGTCTGGTCCACACTACAGACACCATCATCTCCCCAAACATGTCTGGTCAACACTACAGACACCATCCTCTCAACCAGACATGTCTGGTCCACACTACAGACACCATCCTCTCAACCAGACATGTCTGGTCCACACTACAGACACCATCCTCTCCCCAGGAATGTCTGGTCCACACTACAGACACCATCCTCTCAACCAGACATGTCTGGTCCACACTACAGACACCACCCGGTCCCCAGACATGTCTGGTCCACACTACTGACACCACACTGTCCCCAGACATGTCTGGTCCACACTAAAGACACCATCATCTCCCCAAACATGTCTGGTCAACACTACAGACACCATCCTCTCAACCAGACATGTCTGGTCCACACTACAGACACCATCCTCTCAACCAGACATGTCTGGTCCACACTACAGACACCATCCTCTCCCCAGGAATGTCTGGTCCACACTACAGACACCATCCTCTCAACCAGACATGTCTGGTCCACACTACAGACACCACCCGGTCCCCAGGCATGTCTGGTCCACACTACAGACACCACCCTGTCCCCAGACATGTCTGGTCCACACTACAGACACCATCATCTCCCCAGGCATGTCTGGTCCACACTACAGACACCACCCGGTCCCCAGGCATGTCTGGTCCACACTACAGATACCACCCTGTCCCCAGGCATGTCTGGTCCACACTACAGACACCACCCGGTCCCCAGGCATGTCTGGTCCACACTACAGACACCACCCTGTCCCCAGGCATGTCTGGTCCACACTACTGACACCACACTGTCCCCAGGCATGTCTGGTCCACACTACAGACACCATCCTCTCCCCAGGCATGTCTGGTCCACACTACAGACACCACCCGGTCCCCAGGCATGTCTGGTCCACACTACAGACACCATCCTCTCCCCAGACATGTCTGGTCCACACTACAGACACCACCCGGTCCCCAGACATGTCTGGTCCACACTACTGACACCACACTGTCCCCAGGCATGTCTGGTCCACACTACAGACACCATCATCTCCCCATACATGTCTGGTCCACACTACAGACACCACCCTGTCCCCAGACATGTCTGGTCCACACTACAGACACCATCATCTCCCCAAACATGTCTGGTCAACACTACAGACACCATCCTCTCAACCAGACATGTCTGGTCCACACTACAGACACCATCCTCTCAACCAGACATGTCTGGTCCACACTACAGACACCATCCTCTCCCCAGGAATGTCTGGTCCACACTACAGACACCATCCTCTCAACCAGACATGTCTGGTCCACACTACAGACACCACCCGGTCCCCAGACATGTCTGGTCCACACTACTGACACCACACTGTCCCCAGACATGTCTGGTCCACACTACAGACACCATCCTCTCCCCAGACATGTCTGGTCCACACTAAAGACACCATCCTCTCAACCAGACATGTCTGGTCCACACTACAGACACCATCCTCTCAACCAGACATGTCTGGTCCACACTACAGACACCATCCTCTCCCCAGGAATGTCTGGTCCACACTACAGACACCATCCTCTCAACCAGACATGTCTGGTCCACACTACAGACACCATCCTCTCAACCAGACATGTCTGGTCCACACTACAGACACCATCCTCTCAACCAGACATGTCTGGTCCACACTACAGACACCATCCTCTCAACCAGGCATGTCTGGTCCACACTACAGACACCATCATCTCCCCATACATGTCTGGTCCACACTACAGACACCACCCTGTCCCCAGACATGTCTGGTCCACACTACAGACACCACCCTGTCCCCAGACATGTCTGGTCCACACTACAGACACCACCCGGTCCCCAGGCTTGTCTGGTCCACACTACAGACACCCACCCGGTCCCCAGGCATGTCTGGTCCACACTACAGACACCACCCGGTCCCCAGACATGTCTGGTCCACACTACAGACACCATCCTGTCCCCAGACATGTCTGGTCCACACTACAGACACCATCCTGTCCCCAGACATGTCTGGTCCACACTACAGACACCATCCTCTCCCCATACATGTCTGGTCCACACTACAGACACCATCCTCTCCCCAGACATGTCTGGTCCACACTACAGACACCATCCTCTCCCCAGACATGTCTGGTCCACACTACAGACACCATCCTGTCCCCAGACATGTCTGGTCCACACTACAGACACCACCCTCTCCCCAGACATGTCTGGTCCACACTACAGTCACCATCCTCTCCCCAGACATGTCTGGTCCACACTACAGACACCACCCGGTCCCCAGACATGTCTGGTCCACACTACAGACACCACCCTGTCCCCAGACATGTCTGGTCCACACTACAGACACCACCCGGTCCCCAGGCATGTCTGGTCCACACTACAGACACCACCCGGTCCCCCAGGCATGTCTGGTCCACACTACAGACACCATCATCTCCCCAGGCATGTCTGGTCCACACTACAGACACCACCCGGTCCCCAGGCATGTCTGGTCCACACTACAGACACCACCCTGTCCCCAGACATGTCTGGTCCACACTACAGACACCACCCTGGTCCCCAGACATGTCTGGTCCACACTACAGACACCACCCTGTCCCCAGACATGTCTGGTCCACACTACAGACACCACCCTGTCCCCAGGCATGTCTGGTCCACACTACAGACACCTCACCCGGTCCCCAGACATGTCTGGTCCACACTACAGACACCACCCTGTCCCCAGGCATGTCTGGTCCACACTACAGACACCCACCCGGTCCCGGTGACATGTCTGGTCCTCACTACAGACACCACCCATGTCCCCAGACATGTCTGGTCCACACTACAGACACCACCCGGTCCCCAGACATGTCTGGTCCACACTATCTAGACACCACCCTGTCCCCAGACATGTCTGGTCCACACTACAGACACCACCCGGTCCCCAGGCATGTCTGGTCCACACTACAGACACCACCCCGGTCCCCAGGACATGTCTGGTCCACACCGTCAGTGACACCACCTCGGTCCCCAGGCATGTCTGGTCCACACTACAGACACCACCCTGTCCCCAGACATGTCTGGTCCACACTACAGACACCATCAACTCCCCAGACATGTCTGGTCCACACCACAGACACCA
>NW_027000313.1:0-8866 GCF_036934945.1 Oncorhynchus masou masou
AGGGTCACTGCTATACAGTGGGTTGTAGAACAGGGTTACTGCTATACAGTGGGTTGTAGAACAGGGTTACTGCTATACAGTGGGTTGTAGAACAGGGTTACTGCTATACAGTGGGTTGTAGAACAGGGTTACTGCTATACAGTGGGTTGTAGAGGTGTAGAACAGGGTTACTGCTATACAGTGGGTTGTAGAACAGGGTTACTGCTATACAGTGGGTTGTAGAGGTGTAGAACAGGGTTACTGCTATACAGTGGGTTGTAGAACAGGGTTACTGCTATACAGTGGGTTGTAGAACAGGGTTACTGCTATACAGTGGGTTGTAGAACAGGGTTACTGCTATACAGTGGGTTGTAGAACAGGGTTACTGCTATACAGTGGGTTGTAGAACAGGGTTACTGCTATACAGTGGGTTGTGAGAACAGGGTTACTGCTATACAGTGGGTTGTAGAACAGTGTTACTGCTATACAGTGGGTTGTAGAACAGGGTTACTGCTATACAGTGGGTTGTAGAACAGGGTTACTGCTATACAGTGGGTTGTAGAACAGGGTTACTGCTATACAGTGGGTTGTAGAACAGGGTTACTGCTATACAGTGGGTTGTAGAACAGGGTTACTGCTATACAGTGGGTTGTGGAACAGGGTTACTGCTATACAGTGGGTTGTAGAACAGGGTTACTGCTATACAGTGGGTTGTAGAACAGGGTTACTGCTATACAGTGGGTTGTAGAACAGGGTTATTGCTATACAGTGGGTTGTGGAACAGGGTTACTGCTATACAGTGGGTTGTAGGGGCGCATTAGATAATGACCTTTATTGTTGCAGGCAATCCACTTCACAGTGTCAGCGAAGGTCACCTCACGACCAATAAGGTAGAAGTAAAAACACGCACCTGAAAAAGACAAATTGTTTTCAGCACCCTGGTGTCACCTAGTCATACCTCTCTTGTCTTAGTATCACCTTGTCATACCTCCCTTGATATCCTGTCAGTGTCACCTAGTCATACCTCCCTTGACTTGGTGTCACCTAGTCAAACCTCCCTTGTATTAGTGTACACCTAGTCATACCTCCCTTGTCTTAGTGTCACCTAGTCATACCTCCCCTAGTCATACCTCCCTAGTCATACCTCCCATGTCTTAGTGTCACCTAGTCATACCTCCCTAGTCTTAGTGTCACCTAGTCAAGCCTCCCTTGTCTTAGTGTCACCTAGTCATACCTCCCTTGTCTTAGTGTCACCTAGTCATACCTCCCATGTCTTAGTGTCACCTGGTCATACCTCTCTAGTCTTAGTGTCACCTAGTCATCACCTCCCTAGTCATGCCTCCCTAGTCATACCTCTCTAGTCTTAGTGTCACCTAGTCATACCTCTCTAGTCTTAGTGTCACCTAGTCAAACCTTCCTAGTCATACCTCCCATGTCTTAGTGTCACCTAGTCATACCTCCCATGTCTTAGTGTCACCTAGTCAAACCTCCCTAGTCATACCTCTCTAGTCTTAGTGTCACCTAGTCATACCTCCCTTGTCTTAGTGTCACCTAGTCATGACCTCCCATGTCTTAGTGTCACCTAGTCATACCTCCCATGTCTTAGTGTCACCTAGTCATACCTCCCTAGTCATACCTCCCATGTCTTAGTGTCACCTCGTCATACCTCCCTAGTCTTAGTGTCACCTCGTCATCCCTCTCTAGTCTTAGTGTCACCTAGTCATACCTCCCATGTTTTAGTGTCACCTCGTCATACCTCCCATGTTTTAGTGTCACCTCGTCATACCTCCCATGTCTCATAATCCCTCCAAAAGAGAAAGAGGTTTCTGAGCCGTGTATGTGTGTGTGTAACGTTGGTTACCCTGCGTTCTGTGTGTGTGTGTGTGTGTGTAACGTTGGTTGCCCTGCGTTCTGTGTGTGTGTGTGTGTGTGTGTAACGTTGGTTACCCTGCGTTCTGTGTGTGTGTGTGTGTGTGTGTAACCTTGGTTACCCTGCGTTCCTGGCCAGTTGAACTCCTGAAACACTTCCTCATAATCCTCCATGGCTCCGTCAGTGATCAGCATGATGGCCTGGTTACACAGACTGCCCTGACCCAAAGATGCAGCCTAGAGGACACACAGAGACGCACAGAGACACACACATTGTGACGCCCCTCCCACTCTGTCTGCCGTATTCTGTCTCTTTGCTCTCGTTTTCATTAGGATGTCGGTGGGCGGAGCCGGGAGGGTCGTCAGTGACATGGGACACACCTGGGTCTGGGTGTGTCCCAGGATAAATACACCTCTTCACCAGTCATGGAGGAGACTCTCTTCCATACAGACACACCTGGGTCTGGGTCTGTCCCAGGATAAATACACCTCTTCCCCATTCATGGAGGAGACTCTCTCCATACAGACACACCTGGGTCTGGGTCTGTCCCAGGATAAATACACCTCTTCACCAGTCGTGGAGGAGACTCTCTCCATACAGACACACCTGGGTCTGGGTCTGTCCCAGGATAAATACACCTCTTCTCCAGTCATGGAGGAGACTCTCTCCATGCAGACACACCTGGGTCTGGGTCTGTCCCAGGATAAATACAACTCTTCTCCAGTCATGGAGGAGACTCTCTCCATACAGACGCATTGTTAGATTTTGGTTGTGGCATTTTTGGGGCCGTTTGTTTGCTTTGACACCTTCCAGCACCCCTCATTATCACATTTATGCACGTAAACATTCTCTCACACGACTGATTTACTGACTACACACACCGTTGTTAATTGTATTTAGTTGTCTTCAGTTAATAAATATATTTTGTTATTCTTTATCGCCACGTTGTGTCCCTTTTTGTTACGAACTTCGAGCCGGTTTGTGACGCACACACAGACACATGCCACGCACACACACACGCGCCAAGCACACACACACGCGCCACGCACACCCGCCAAGCACACACACACGCGCCACGCACACACACGCGCCACGCACACACACCCACGCACACACACGCACCACACACACACACCCCACGCACACACAAACACACGCCACACACGCGCCACGCACACAGTATCATTCCTTGCAGAGCTGGATGGAGATAAATTAATTCCTTCAAAGACTGAGGATGATATGTCTATACACCAAAGAAGACAAACCTCACTGAGGATGATATGTCTATACACCAAAGAAGACAAACCTCACTGAGGATGATATGTCTATACACCAAAGAAGACAAACCTCACTGAGGATGATATGTCTATACACCAAAGAAGACAAACCTCATTGAGGATGATATGTCTATACACCAAAGAAGACAAACCTCATTGAGGATGATATGTCTGTACACCAAAGAAGACAAACCTCATTGAGGATGATATGTCTGTACACCAAAGAAGACAAACCTCATTGAGGATGATATGTCTATACACCAAAGAAGACAAACCTCACTGAGGATGATATGTCTATACACCAAAGAAGACAAACCTCATTGAGGATGATATGTCTATACACCAAAGAAGACAAACCTCACTGAGGATGATATGTCTATACACCAAAGAAGACAAACCTCACTGAGGATGATATGTCTGTACACCAAAGAAGACAAACCTCATTGAGGATCTTGAAGGATTCCTTCATGGCCTTCTTGACTTTCCCTCTCCTTTTACCTGGAGCTCCTCAACCAGCAACTTGAAGTGCTGCAGAGAAAGAGAAGGAGAGAGAGAGTAAGGAGAAGGAGAGAGACCGAGAGAGAGAGACAGAGAGAGAGAGAGAGAGAGAGAGAGAGAGAGATAGACAGAGAGACAGAGAAAGAGACAAGAGAGAGATAGACAGAGAGAGAGAGAGAGATAGACAGAGAGACAGAGAAAAGAGACAGAGAGAGACAGAGAGAGAGAGAGAGAGAGAGACAGCGAGAGAGAGAGGGGGAGAGAGAGAGAAGGAGAGACAGAGAGAGAGAGAGACAGAGAGAGAGAGACAGAGAGAGAGAGAGAGAGAGGGGGGGACTATTTAAATTAAACGGAGCAAAACTATAAACGAAACATGAATTACAGTTCATATAAGGAAATCAGTCAATTGAAATTAATTCCTTAGGGCCTAATCTATGGATTTCACATGTCTGAGAGAGAGGGAGGGAGAGAGGGAGAGAGAGCGAGAGGGACAGAGAGAGAGAGAGAGGGCAGGGGCACCCCAGTGGGTGGGCCTTTGCCCTCCCAGGCCCACTCATGCCTGGGGAGCCAGGCCCAGCCAATCAGAATGGGCTGGCGTGGTTACACATAGCCTGCGGTTGTGAGGCCGGTTGGACGTACTGCCAAATCTAAAAAATAAAACATTGGAGGTGGCTTATGGTAGAGAAATTAACATTAAATTCTCTGGCAACAGCTTTGGTGGACATTCCTGCAGTCAGCATGCCAATTGCATGCATTGTGGCATTGTGTTGTGTGACAAAACTGCACATTTTAGAGTGGAGTTTTGGCTGCTTCCCTGTCTGCCTGGCCAATCACATCATCTCCTGGGGAGTCACGTGACAGTAAAGCTGTTGGTAAGGGATGACCCCACCTGCTCTGCTCTGTGATACACGTAGAGGAGGAGGGGAAGAAGAGGGGAGGAGATGAGGAAGAGGAGGAGGAGATGAGGATCAGAAAGTAGACCACCGACCCGATACCTGACCCACAACAAAAAATAGCCTGAACTCCACAGCAGGTGTGATGCCAGACAGACAACAAACAATAGACTGAACTCCACAGCAGGTGTGATGCCAGACAGACAACAAACAATAGACTGAACTCCACAGCAGGTGTGATGCCAGACAGACAACAAACAATAGACTGAACTCCACAGCAGGTGTGATGCCAGACAGACAACAAACAATAGACTGAACTCCACAGCAGGTGTGATGCCAGACAGACAACAAACAATAGACTGAACTCCACAGCAGGTGTGATGCCAGACAGACAACAAACAATAGACTGAACTCCACAGCAGGTGTGATGCCAGACAGACAACAAACAATAGACTGAACTCCACAGCAGGTGTGATGCCAGACAGACAACAAACAATAGACTGAACTCCACAGCAGGTGTGATGCCAGACAGACAACAAACAATAGACTGAACTCCACAGCAGGTGTGATGCCAGACAGACAACAAACAATAGACTGAACTCCACAGCAGGTGTGATGCCAGACAGACAACAAACAATAGACTGAACTCCACAGCAGGTGTGATGCCAGACAGACAACAAACAATAGACTGAACTCCACAGCAGGTGTGATGCCAGACAGACAATAAACAATAGACTGAACTCCACAGCAGGTGTGATGCCAGACAGACAACAAACAATAGAGCTGAACTCCACAGCAGGTGTGATGCCAGACAGACAATAAACAATAGACTGAACTCCACAGCAGGTGTGATGCCAGACAGACAACAAACAATAGACTGAACTCCACAGCAGGTGTGATGCCAGACAGACAACAAACAATAGACTGAACTCCACAGCAGGTGTGATGCCAGACAGACAACAAACAATAGACTGAACTCCACAGCAGGTGTGATGCCAGAAACAACAAACAATGAGACTGAACTCCACAGGCAGGTGTGATGCCAGACAGACAACAAACAATAGACTGAACTCCACAGCAGGTGTGAAGCCAGACAGACAACAAACAATAGAAGCTAGACTCCACAGCAGGTGTGAAGCCAGACAGACAACAAACAATGAGCTGAACTCCACAGCAGGTGTGAAGCCAGACAGACAACAAAACAATAGGCTGAACTCCACAGCAGGTGTGATGCCAGACAGACAACAAACAATAGACTGAACTCCACAGCAGGTGTGATGCCAGACAGACAACAAACAATAGACTGAACTCCACAGCAGGTGGCGATGCCAGACAGACAACAAACAATAGACTGAACTCCACAGCAGGTGTGATGCCAGACAGACAACAAACAATAGACTGAACTCCACAGCAGGTGTGATGCCAGACAGACAACAAACAATAGACTGAACTCCACAGCAGGTGTGAAGCCAGACAGACAACAAACAATAGACTGAACTCCACAGCAGGTGTGAAGCCAGACAGACAACAAACAATAGACTGAACTCCACAGCAGGGTGTGAAGCCAGACAGACAACAAACAATAGACTGAACTCCACAGCAGGTGTGATGCCAGACAGACAACAAACAATAGACTGAACTCCACAGCAGGTGTGATGCCAGACAGACAACAAACAATAGACTGAACTCCCACAGCAGGTGTGAAGCCAGACAGACAACAAACAATAGACTGAACTCCACAGCAGGTGTGATGCCAGACAGACAACAAACAATAGACTGAACTCCACAGCAGGTGTGATGCCAGACAGACAACAAACAATAGACTGAACTCCACAGCAGGTGTGAAGCCAGACCCAGACAACAAACAATAGACTGAACTCCACAGCAGGTGTGAAGCCAGACAGACAGAAAAGAGACAGGGAGAATAGGAGAGGAGGGTTCGGGGGAGGAAGGAAATAAAGAAAGGGGAAATGGGCTGAAAGGAGTTGAGGCCATATGGGGGAGAGGAGGGAAGACAGGAATAAAATGAAAGGAGTTGAGGCCGTATGGGGGAGAGGAGGGGGAGACAGGAATACAATGAAAGGAGTTGAGGAGGGGGAAGACAAGAATAAAATGAAAGGAGTTGAGGCCACGGTATGGGGGGAGAGGGGGGAAGACAGGAATAAAATGAAAGGAGTTGAGGCCTTATGGGGGAGAGGAGGGGGAAGACAGGAATAAAATGAAAGGAGTTGAGGAGGGAAGACAAGAATAAAATGAAAGGAGTTGAGGCCGTATGGGGGAGAGGAGGGAAGACAGGAATAAAATGAAAGGAGTTGAGGCCTTATGGGGGAGAGGAGGGGAAGACAGGAATAAAATGAAAGGAGTTGAGGCCGTATGGAGGAGAGGAGGGGAAGACAGGAATAAATGAAAGGAGTTGAGGCCATATGGAGGAGAGGAGGGGAAGACAGGAATAAAATGAAAGGAGTTGAGGAGGGGAAGACAAGAATAAAATGAAAGGAGTTGAGGCCGTATGGGGGAGAGGAGGGGAAGACAGGGAATAAAATGAAAGGAGTTGAGGCCGTATGGAGGAGAGGAAGACAGGAATAAAATGAAAGGAGTTGAGGCCGTATGGGGGAGAGGAGGGGAAGACAAGAATAAAATGAAAGGAGTTGAGGCCGTATGGGGGAGAAGAGGGGGAAGACAAGAACAAAATGAAAGGAGTTGAGGCCATATGGGGGATAGAGGGATAGAGCGAGGTGAGATAGAGAGCGTGAGATAGAAGAGCGTGAGATAGAGAAGAGCGTGAGATAGAGGGAGGGGGTGCAATAGAGGGAGGGAGGGAGGGAGGGAGGGAGGGGGAGGGAGGGAGGGAGGGAGGGGAGGGAGGGAGGGAGGGGAGGGAGGGAGGGAGGGAGGGAGGGAGGGAGGGAGGAGGGAGGGAGGGAGGGAGGGAGGGAGGAAGAGTTGTCGTGCTGTCAAAGCCCTTCGAGTCCCTGCCAGGAACAGTAGTCTAGTGGCACCCGGCCCACTGGTGTGAATCCTATCGCTCTGAGCCTTCTGAACCAGCCTTAATGAGCAAACAGCTTATGGGCCTTAATTGATGAATTGAGTTAATTAGCATTAGAGAGCCATTGGTTACCTCTCGGTTGTCCAGGTCAGCCTGGACCAGGGTGCCCTTGAAGCAGGGTTCAACGTATTGGACATAGTCGCTGTACTGTGGGAAAGAACGCATAGGGAACACAGGTCAAGGATCAGAGTGTGTGTGTGTGTGTGTTAATCGCTGCGTGAGGCAGAGTAAATAATGTGCGATGTGTTTGTGTGTTAATCTCCTAGTTACTCACGGCGATGACGTTGACAAAGTCGTTCTCCCCTAGTGTGTCCAGGATGGTGTTAATAGTGTGCTTGGCGATAGTGAGCTGGGACCTTCATACTCCCGCTGACGTCACTACGATGATGATGTCCTTGGAAGGTCGCAGCCTGGATGTACCTGGAACAGAGCAGAGGCAAAGGTCAACTGATTCAATCAATCAGATATTTGGTTTTCGGGTATTTGTTGGTCTGTTGGGGCACTTGGATATCAACAACGGTGGGACGTATACGATCCCGATTATAAAGGCCTGTCCGCTATAAAGGCCTATCGGACTGGACCTATTGCAAGCCAAGGCCAAAGGTTTATACGAGAGGTCAAGGTTCAGTGGATACACGATTACCCAGACATTCTTAGAATTCCAGCTGGTTCTATGGTTCTGATACGGAACAATGGAACAGTTGGAAGGAGGAGTCAGAACTGTCCAGGAATATCTCCTGAGAGGTTAATGAGCTTGGGCACACTGGAGGATAAGGATAAAGAGACGATGGAAGGGGAGGAGGGAGGTCACATGGAGGGCGTAAATAAAGAGACGATCGAAGGGGAGGAGGGAGGCAGGTCACATGGAGAGCGTAAATAAAGAGACGATCGAAGGGGAGGAGGGAGGGAGGATGGCCGCTCCTCTCTTATCCTGTCCTCTGTCAATCGGGAGCTTCTTACAAACCACACCAAGCCATTGTCTTAACCATCAGACCGACAACACTCTCAACATCCAAGACTGAGGGACACTCAATATCCAAGACTGAGGGACACTCTCTACATCCAAGACTGAGGGACACTCTCAACATCCAAGACTGAGGGACACTCTCAACATCCAAGACTGAGGGACACTCTCTACATCCAAGACAGAGGGACACTCTCAACATCCAAGACAGAGGGACACTCTCAACATCCAAGACTGAGGGACACTCTCAACATCCAAGACTGAGGGACACTCTCTACATCCAAGACTGAGGACACTCTCTACATCCAAGACTGAGGGACACTTAATATCCAAGACTGA
>NW_027000314.1:0-8862 GCF_036934945.1 Oncorhynchus masou masou
CTTAGTTCTTTTGGTATGTCTAAGGACCCATTGTCAGAACTTCCTACTGCACATACCTCGCTGTTGTACCACAAATTAAAATGCTAAGGAAATGCAAGTGACTTGTTTATAGAGGTTATCCACCATGAACTACATAGTGGGTCCAATTTTCATGGAGCCAAATAGAAGCCGTAGGAGATACTGCTAGCTAGCTAGCCAACAGCTAGCCAACGTGTACCGAATAGAACTTCAACAACCCGGTCAACATTCCGCTTCGCTCCACAGGTAGTATCACATTTTCATTTCACTTCATTACAGTACAACGGTTTGATTTGTTTGATCGTAGCTAGCTAGCTACATAGCCGTCTTTGTATCTAAGACACTTGTGTAGTCTAGAGTGATTTTCTAGGTTAGCTAGCCAGCTATTGTCGTTCTTTTAACGTAACGTAACGTAATCAACACTGCTAGCTAGCCAGCTAGCCCCCGAATAGCAGCACTGTAGAAACTATTACACTCGACGGAACGTCTTGATTAGTGTAGTGTCAACAACGCAGCCACTGCCAGCTAGCCTACAAAGTCAACAACGCAGCCACTGCCAGCTAGCCTACTCCAGCAGTACTGTATCATTTCAATCACTTTAGTCAATAAGATTCTTGCTACGTAAGCTTAACTTTCTGAACATTCGAGACGTGTAGTCCCCTTGTCATTCCAATTTCCTTTGCATTAGCGTAGCCTCTTCTGTAGCCTGTCAACTATGTGTCTATCTATCCCTGTTCTCTCCTCTCTGCACAGACCATACAAACGCTCCACACCGCGTGGCCGCGGCCACCCTAATCTGGTGGTCCCAGCGCGCACGACCCACGTGGAGTTCCAGGTCTCCGGTAGCCTCTGGAACTGCCGATCTGCGGCCAACAAGGCAGAGTTCATCTCAGCCTATGCCTCCCTCCAGTCCCTCGACTTCTTGGCACTGACGGAAACATGGATCACCACAGATAACACTGCTACTCCTACTGCTCTCTCTTCGTCCACCCACGTGTTCTCGCACACCCCGAGAGCTTCTGGTCAGCGGGGTGGTGACACCGGGATCCTCATCTCTCCCAAGTGGTCATTCTCTCTTTCTCCCCTTACCCATCTGTCTATCGCCTCCTTTGAATTCCATGCTGTCACAGTTACCAGCCCTTTCAAGCTTAACATCCTTATCATTTATCGCCCTCCAGGTTCCCTCGGAGAGTTCATCAATGAGCTTGATGCCTTGATAAGCTCCTTTCCTGAGGACGGCTCACCTCTCACAGTCCTGGGCGACTTTAACTTCTTGAAACTCCCCATACCGGATCCGGGTTTGTGACTAAAGCCTCAGGCTCATTAGCATAACGCAACGTTAACGATTTCTGAAAATCGCAAATAAAATGAAAATAATGCGTCTGCTCTCAAGCTTAGCCTTTTCTTAACAACACTGCCATCTCAGATTTTCAAAATATGCTTTTGAACCATAGAAATTGACTAATTTGTGTAAGAGTATGCAAAGCTAGCATAGCATTTTGAGTAGCATGTAGCACGCAACATTTTCACAAAAACCAGATAACCAAATAAATAAAATCATTTACCTTTGAAGAGCTTCTGATGTTTTCAATGAGGAGACTCTCAGTTACATACCAAATGCGCAGTGTTTCCTGAAAGCGTCTGTGTGTAGGAGAAATCGTTCCGTTTTCTACATTGCGTCTGGCTACCGAAATGAAAATTCAGTCACCTACAACGTAAAACTTTTTCCGGATTAACTACATAATATCGACCGAAACATGGCAAACGTTGTTTGGAATCAATCCTCAAGGTGTTTTTTCACATATCTCTTCATTGACATGCAGTTCGTGGAAGCTTGCTTTCCTCTCTGTATCGCATGGAAAAATACTGGCAGGTGACTTTTGCGCACCAATTTCGGCGCAGGACACCGGGCGGACACCTGGTAAATGTGGTCTCTTATGGTCAATCTTCCAATGATCTGCCCACAAATACGTCACAATGCTGCAGACACCTTGAGGAAACGACAGAAAGGGTTGACTCACTCCTCTCGCATTCACAGCCATATAAGGAGACAAGGGAAAACAGAGCCTCAAAAATCATTGTCATTTCCTGGATGCCATCTCATCTTGGTTTTGCCTGAAGCTCACGTTCTAGGGCACGTACAGAGAATATCTTTGTATTTCTGGACACGTCAGAGTGTTTTCTTTCGAATGGTAGCAATTATATGCATAGTCGAGCATCTTTTTGTGACAAAATATCTTGTTTAAAACGGGAACGTTTTTCATCCAAAAATGAAATAGCGCCCCCATAGATGTAAGAGGTTAATCTTATGCGTTCCTCACAGAGGTACCAACAACAAGCCAACAGACGTCGCCGTCCCGGGCCTACCCTGCGCCCCGGCCAGAGAGTCTGGCTCTCCACAAGAGACTTACCACTACGGGTGGAGTCTCGCAAGCTGTCCCAAAGATACATCGGTCCCTTTAAGGTTGCCAGGAGAGTTAACCCAGTTTCTTATCGCCTACACTTACCCAGATCCCTTAAGATTAATCCCACGTTTCACATTTCCTTATTAAAACCTGTTGTTTTTTCTCCCCTTGTCCCTGTAGACAGACCTCCCCCTCCGCCTCGTGTCATTGGAGGCCAGCCGGCTTATACCGTCCATCGGATACTGGATTCCCGCCGGGTGCAGCGGTCCTGGCAGTATCTGGTGGACTGGGAAGGCTACGGTCCCGAGGAGCGCTCCTGAGTTCCTGCCAAAGACATACTGGACCCTGACCTCATTCGTCAGTTCAGGGCCCTCCACCCCGAGAGAGCTGGTAGGAACGTCAGGAGCCGTTCCTAGGGGGATTCTGTCAGGATTTGGCCAGGGTTGTTCCAGTTTTTGGTCACTAGATGCCCCCATTGTGCTTTTTGACCTTTTGCTTTCCCTTGATCCCCATTATTATTTGCACCTGTGCCTCGTTTTTGTCCCTGATTGTATTTAAACCCTTTGTTTCCCTCAGTTCTTTGCTCTGTGTTTGTATGTTAGCACCCAGCCCTAGTGTTCTGTGTGCTCTTGTTGATCCCGGTGGACGCTCTTGTGGAATTCTGTTTTTTGTTCTTGTTTATTTATTTTTGAGTATCTTTTGAGGCTTTTTGTGCTATACCTACCACCTTGTGGATTTGCCTTTTTGTCTTGGAGGATTACCTTGTGGATTGCCTTGTTCTTGTGGAATTCCTTTTGAGCTTGTGGAGTTACATGTTTTCCTGAAGGACTTCACTTTTTACTTTATTAAATACACCGTCTCAAGTACTGCTGTGTCTGCCTCATCTTCTGGGTTCTGCTGACTATTCGTGGCTCAGTTGCTTAAGTGACTGTTTCTCACTCCGGAGACCCGGGTTCGTAACCGGGTCCTGACATGGACACCATTTGTGAATTGATCGCCCCCCATCTAGCTTCTGAGTTTGTTCTTTTAGGTGACCTAAACTGGGATATGCTTAACACCCCGCCAGTCAATCTAAGCTAGATGCCCTCAATCTCACACAAATCATCAAGTAACCCACCAGGTACAACCCTAACTCTAAACAAGGGCACCCTCATAGACGTCATCCTGACCAACTGGCCGTCCAGATACACCTCCGCTGTCTTCAACCAGGATCTCAGCGATCACTGCCTCATTGCCTGTATCCACTACGGAGCCGCAGTCAAACGACCACCCCTCATCACTGTCAAACGCTCCCTAAAACACTTCTGTGAGCAGGCCTTCCTAATCGACCTGGCCCGGGTATCCTGGAAGGACATTGACCTCATCCCGTCAGTTGAGGATGCCTGGTCATTCTTTAAAAGTAACTTCCTCACCATTTTAGATAAGCATGCTCCGTTCAAAAAATGCAGAACCAAGAACAGATACAGCCCTTGGTTCACTCCAGACCTGACTGCCCTCGACCAGCACAAAAACATCCTGTGGCGGACTGCAATAGCATCGAATAGTCCCCGCGATATGCAACTGTTCAGGGAAGTCAGGAACCAATACACGCAGTCAGTCAGGAAAGCTAAGGCCAGCTTCTTCAGGCAGAAGTTTGCATCCTGTAGCTCCAACTCCAAAAAGTTCTGGGACACTGTGAAGTCCATGGAGAACAAGAGCACCTCCTCTCAGCTGCCCACTGCACTGAGGCTAGGTAACACGGTCACCACCGATAAATCTATGATTATCGAAAACTTCAACAAGCATTTCTCAACGGCTGGCCATGCCTTCCACCTGGCTACTCCAACCTCGGCCAACAGCTCCGCCCCCACCGCAGCTTCTCGCCCAAGCCCTTCCAGGTTCTCCTTTACCCAAATCCAGATAGCAGATGTTCTGAAAGAGCTGCAAAACCTGGACCCGTACAAATCAGCTGGGCTTGACAATCTGGACCCTCTATTTCTGAAACTATCCGCCGCCAGTGTCGCAACCCCTATTACCAGCCTGTTCAACCTCTCTTTCATATTGTCTGAGATCCCCAAGGATTGGAAAGCTGCCGCAGTCATCCCCCTCTTCAAAGGGGGAGACACCCTGGACCCAAACTGTTACAGACCTATATCCATCCTGCCCTGCCTATCTAAGGTCTTCGAAAGCCAAGTCAACAAACAGGTCACTGACCATCTCGAATCCCACCGTACCTTCTCCGCTGTGCAATCTGGTTTCCGAGCCGGTCACGGGTGCACCTCAGCCACACTCAAGGTACTCAAAGATATCATAACCGCCATCGATAAAAGACAGTACTGTGCAGCCGTCTTCATCGACCTTGCCAAGGCTTTCGACTCTGTCAATCACCATATTCTTATCGGCAGACTCAGTAGCCTCGGTTTTTCGGATGACTGCCTTGCCTGGTTCACCAATTACTTTGCAGACAGAGTTCAGTGTGTCAAATCGGAGGGCATGCTGTCCGGTCCTCTGGCAGTCTCTATGGGGGTGCCACAGGGTTCAATTCTCGGGCCGACTCTTTTCTCTGTATATATCAATGATGTTGCTCTTGCTGCGGGCGATTCCTTTGATCCACCTCTACGCAGACGACACCATTCTATATACTTCCGGCTCGTCCTTGGACACTGTGCTATCTAACCTCCAAACGAGCTTCAATGCCATACAACACTCCTTCCGTGGCCTCCAACTGCTCTTAAACGCTAGTAAAACCAAATGCATGCTTTTCAACCGATCGCTGCCTGCACCCGCATGCCCGACGAGCATCACCACCCTGGACGGTTCCGACCTTGAATATGTGGACACCTATAAGTACCTAGGTGTCTGGCTAGACTGTAAACTCTCCTTCCAGACTCATATCAAACATCTCCAATCGAAAATCAAATCAAGAGTCGGCTTTCTATTCCGCAACAAAGCCTCCTTCACTCACGCCGCCAAACTTACCCTAGTAAAACTGACTATCCTACCAATCCTTGACTTCGGAGATGTCATCTACAAAATTGCCTCCAACACTCTACTCAGCAAACTGGATGCAGTTAATCACAGTGCCATCCGTTTTGTCACTAAAGCACCTTATACCACCCACCACTGCGACTTGTATGCTCTAGTCGGCTGGCCCTCGCTACATATTCGTCGCCAGACCCACTGGCTCCAGGTCATCTACAAGTCCATGCTAGGTAAAGCTCCGCCTTATCTCAGTTCACTGGTCACGATGGCAACACCCATCCGTAGCACGCGCTCCAGCAGGTGTATCTCACTGATCATCCCTAATGCCAACACCTCATTTGGCCGCCTTTCGTTCCAGTACTCTGCTGCCTGTGACTGGAACGAATTGCAAAAATCCCTGAAGTTGGAGACTTTTATCTCCCTCACCAACTTCAAACATGTGCTATCTGAGCAGCTAACCGATCGCTGCAGCTGTACATAGTCTATTGGTAAATAGCCCACCCATTTTCACCTACCTCATCCCCACACTGTTTTTATTTATTTACTTTTCTGCTCTTTTGCACACCAGTATCTCTACCTGTACATGACCATCTGATCATTTATCACTCCAGTGCTAATCTGCAAAATTGTAATTATTCGCCTACCTCCTCATGCCTTTTGCACACAATGTATATAGACTCGCCTTTTTTTGTACTGTGTTATTGACTTGTTAATTGTTTACTCCATGTGTAACTCTGTGTTGTCTGTTCACACTGCTAAGCTTTATCTTGGCCAGGTCGCAGTTGCAAATGAGAACTTGTTCTCAACTAGCCTACCTGGTTAAATAAAGGTGAAATAAAAAAATAAATAAACCTGCCTGATTACCTTCCATATATTACTCCCTTTGGTTCCTTCCCAGGCGTTGTTTCTGTTTCATGTCTGTGTGTATTGTTTGTTCTTGTTTTGTATTATGTTTAGTTTATTGATTATTTATTTATTGAACTCCCTGAACTTGCTTCACAACTCCCAGCTCACATGTTACAATAGAAAAATATGACCTTGGCATCCTGTAATCCCAACCATACATTTATACAGGCGGGTGGGAGACATGGTTTCCAGGTGGGGAAGGAGGATGCGGGGTTGGATAGGGACTGAAGGGGGGAATGGATTGGGCTTCTCTTTATATGCATTTCTTTTATTGTTTTTGAATCTGTAACCTCCCTTCAGAAAAAAAGAAGACAATATGAAGTTGGTCACAAAATAAACACAGAGATTTGGATATCCAGGTATCTGACCTTTTTGATGAAATATCCCTGGAAGGTGACACCTCGGCTGGTGGTGTGAGGGACGGCCATGGGTGTAATGCTGGCCAGTCTCTGGGTCTCATGGATCACTGCATCAGTGTAGGGAAGGTTCTTCCTGTCCTCTACCAAGGGCTGACGACTTCCTACAACCCTGTTGATCTCCTCCTGGACCCGGTAAGAGACAAAGGAGGGAGGGTTGGAGTTTATACAGTGAAATGTACACTGAGTATACAAACATTAAAAACACCTGCTCTTCTTTCCATGACAGACTGACCAGGTGAAAGCTATGATCTCTTACTGTCTCTTGTTAAATCCACTTCAATCAGTGTAAATGAAGGGGAGGAGACAGGTTAACAAAGGATTTTTAATCCTCGAGACAATTGAGACATTATTTAACTAGGCAAGTCAGTTAAGAACAAATTCTTATTTACAATGACGGCCTACCAAAAGGCCTCCTGAAGGGACGGGGGCTGGGATAATATTAAATATAAATATAGGACACCACACATCACGACGAGAGAACACAACACTACATAAAGTTTATTTATTTTTGAGTATCTTTTGAGGCTTTGTGTGCTATACCTACCACCTTGTGGATTTGCCATTTTGTATTGGAGGATTACCTTGTGGATTGTCTTGTTCTTGTGGAATTCCTTCTGAGCTTGTGGATTTACATGTTTTCCTGAAGGACTTCACTTTTTTACTTTATTAAATACACCGTCTTAAGTACTGCTGTGTCTGCCTCATCTTCTGGGTTCTGCTGACTATTCGTGGCTCAGTTGGTTAAGTGACTGTTTCTCACTCCGGAGACACAGGTTCGTAACCGGGTCCTGACAAACACAGCATGGTAGCAGCACATAACATGGTACTAACATTATTGGGCAGACAACAGCACAAAGGGCAAGGTAGAGACAACAACACATCACGCAAAGCAGCCACTGTCAGTTAGACTGTCCATGATTGAGTCTTTGAATGAAGAGATTGAGATAAAACTGTCCAGTTTGAGTGTTTGTTGCAGCTCGTTCCAGTCGCAAGCTGCAGCGAACTGAAAAGAGGAGCGACCCAGGAAAGTATGTGCTTTGGAGACCTTTAACCTGTTGATGCTCTGGGGGCGCTATTTCATTTTTGGATGAAAACCGTTTTAAACAAGATATTTTGTCACAAAAAGATGCTCGACTATGCATATAATTGATAGCTTTCGAAAGAAAACACTCTGACGTGTCCAGAACTACCAAGATATTTTCTGTGCGTGCCCTAGAACGTGAGCTTCAGGCAAAACCAAGATGAGACGGCATCCAGGAAATGAGCAGGATTTTTGAGGCTCTGTTTTCCATTGTCTCCTTATATGGCTGTGAATGGGAGAGGAGTGAGTCAACCCTTTCTGTCGTTTCCCCAAGGTGTCTGCAGCATTGTGACGTATTTGTAGGCAGATCATTGGAAGATTGACCATAAGAGACCACATTTACCAGGTGTCCGCCCGGTGTCCTGCACCGAAATTGGTGCGCAAAAGTCAGCTGCCAGTATTTTTCCATGGGATTCAGAGAGGAAAGCAAGCTTCCACGAACGATATATCAATGAAGAGATATGTGAAAAAACACCTTGAGGATTGATTCCAAACAACGTTTGCCATGTTCCCACATGCTTCAAGAGGGCCACCATTGTTCCTGTTCCCAAGAAAGCTAAGGTAACTGAGCTAAACGACTACTGCCCCATAGCACTCACCTCTGTCATCATGAAGTGCTTTGAGAGACTAGTCAAGGACCATATCACCTCCAGCCTACCTGACACCCTAGACCCACTCCAATTTGCTTACCGCCCAAATAGGTCCAGAGACGATGCAATCTCAACCACACTGCACACTGCCCTAACCCATCTGGACAAGAGGAATACCTATGTGAGAATGCTGTTCATCGACTAGAGCTCAGCATTTAACACCATAGTACCCTCCAAACTCGTCATCAAGCTCGAGACCCTGGGTCTCGACCCCACCCCGTGCAACTGGGTACTGGACTTCCTGACGGGCCGCCCCCAGGTGGTGAGGGAAGGTAACAACATTTCCACACCGCTGATCCTTAACACTGGGGCCCCACAAGGGTGCGTTCTGAGCCCTCTCCGGTACTCCCTGTTCACCCACGACTGCGTGGCCACGCACGCCTCCAACTCAATCATCAAGTTTGCGGACAACACAACAGTGG
>NW_027000315.1:0-8860 GCF_036934945.1 Oncorhynchus masou masou
ATTCCTGGATGGTGGTGAAAGAAATAACTGTAATCCAGGTGAGGTATAACAGATTCCTGGATGGTAAGTGGTGAAAGAAAGAACTGTAATCTAGGTGAGGTATAACAGATTCCTGGATGGTAAATGGTGAGAAAGAACTGTAATCCAGGTGAGGTATAACAGATTCCTGGATGGTGGTGAAAGAAAGAACTGTAATCCAGGTGAGGTATAACAGATTCCTGGATGGTGGTGAAAGAAAGAACTGTAATCCAGGTGAGGTATAACAGATTCCTGGATGGTGGTGAAAGAAAGAACTGTAATCCAGGTGAGGTATAACAGATTCCAACGGATATGAAAAAATGGTCACCTTTAAAAAGGTACAAAAGATGATGAAGTAGCAGGTAACGTAAATCCAAATGAAAACGGTACTAAACTGTAGCTCTACTTGGCATGTTCCAGTTCCTCTCAGTTCCTATCAGGCTTCACTCACCTCCCAAGTAGTACTACTGATGTCATCTTACCCATAACCTATTTAGTGCCCTTATTGCCTTACTTCCCTAATCTTACCTCATTTGCACACACTGTATATAGACTTTTCTATTGTGTTATTGACTGTACATTTTGTTTATTCCATGTGTAACTCTGTGTCCTTGTTTTTGGTGCACTGCTTTGCTTTATCTTGGCCAGTCTTGGCCAGGTCGCAGTTGAGGGAGAGGTTGTTGTCCTGGCACCACACTGCCAGGTCTCTGACTTCCTCCCTATAGGCTGTCTCATCGTTGTTGGTGATCAGGCCTACCACTGTTGTGTCATCAGCAAACTTAATGATGGTGTTGGAGTCGTGTTTGGCCAAGCAGTTGTGGGTGAACACGGAGTACAGGAGGGGACTAAATACACAACCCTGAGGGGCCCCAGAGTTAAGGATCAGCATGGCAGACGTGTTGTTGCCTGCCCTTACCACCTGTGGGCGGCCCGTCAGGAAGTCAAGGATCCAGTTGCAGAGGGAGGTATTTAATCTATTAATTATTATTATTATTAATCTATATATAGGTATTTAATATTTAATCCCAGGGTCCTTACCTTAGTGATGAGCTTTGTGGGCACTATGGTGTTGAACGCTGAGCTATAGTCAATGAACAGCATTCTCACATAGGTGTTCCTTTTGTCCAGGTGGGAAAGGGCAGTGTGGAGGGCGATTGAGATTGCATTATCTATGGATCTGTTTGGGCGATATGCGAATTGGAGTGGGTCTAGGGTATCTGGGAGGATGCTGTTGATGTGAGCCATGGCCAGCCTTTCAAAGCACTTCATGGTTACCAACGTGAGTGCTACGGGTGGTAATCATTTAGGAAGGTTACCTTCGCTTCCTTGGGCACAGGGACGATGGTGGTCTGCTTGAGACATGTAGGTATTACAGACTCGGGTCAGGAAGAGGTTGAAAATGTCAGTGAAGACACTTGCAAGTTGGTCCGCACATGCTTTGAGTACACGTCCTTGTAATTCGTCTGGCCCCGTGGCTTTGTGAATGTTGACCTGTTCACAGGTCTTGCTCACATCGGCTACCGAGAGGGTTATCACTCAGACATCCAGAACAGCTGGTGCTCTCGTGCATGCTTCAGTGTTGCTTGCCTCAAAGCATAAAAAGGCATTTAGCTCGTCTGGTAGGCTCTCGTCACTGGGCAGCTCGCGTCTGGGTTTCCCAGTCAACAACTGATGTCATAACAATGTCGTGACATTTCCAAACACGTTTAACTTGATAACTTCTACATAAATCAACTAAATCAAATACAAATGACACAATTAATCAAAGTAAAATACATTTTAAATATGTTCCCGTTTTTATTTATTTGTTGCTTGGAGACGTAAAGGTCCGGCTAACAAAGTAAGGCTGTTTTTTTGAGTTGCTTTCATAAAATTTTATTTCATGTGGCCACAAACCAAAGAAACCCATTGCAAAAAAATAATAAAGTCAGAACACACTCAATCCCAAAGATCAGAGACTATTTAAGGTGTGATAATAGTACATCTTAAATACAAGCAAGTGAGATCTGTCTCGCTGATCATAGTCAGGGAAGAACCCCAAAATAAAATGCAGATAGTTGCATGTCCCCTCATATAGAGGAAGGTGATAATAGTACTTCATTAATGCAACAGTTACAGACGGCAGCAATGTGTTAGGGTGCAGACAGGTAATAGGCGTAGTAGTTTATGAAATGCAGTTCATCACAGAACAGAGCATCAACCTGGAGAAGTTACAACAGCTCACCCCAAATTCTGCCATCTACAACAGTGTCTCTCTTCTCTCGTGTGATTTGCAGGTCGTTCTGACCAGGAAAATGTCTTTCCACACTGAGAACACTGGAAAGGCTTCTATCCTGTGTGTGTTCCTTCGTGCCTTTTCAGGCTCGCTAACTGGGTAAAACTCTTTCCACATTGGGAGCATCGGAAAGGCTTCTCTCCCGTGTGTGACATTTCATGCGTTTTCAGGTTCCCGAGGTTCTAAAACCCTTGTCACACTTGGAGCAGTGGAAAGGCTTCTCTCCTGTGTGTGTCATCTCATGCGTTTTCAAGTTCCCTAACTGGGTAAAACTTTTTACACACTGGGAGCAGTGAAAAGGCTTCTCTCCTGTGTGTGTCATCTCATGCATTTTCAGGTTCCCTAAATGGGTAAAACTCTTTCCACACAGAGAGCATTGGAATGGTTGTTCTCCTGTGTGTATTTTCTCATGATCTTTAAGATGTCCGGAGTGTCTAAAATCCTTTCCACACTGGGAGCATTGATAGGGCTTCTCTCCAGTGTGTGTTCTTTCGTGCACTTTTAGATGCCCTGAGTATCTGAAACCCTTTCCACACTGGGAACAGTGATGAGGCTTCTCCCCTGTATGTTTTCTTTCATGATATTTCAGCTGCCCTATCTGGCTAAAAGTCTTTCCACACTCAGAGCATTGGAATGGCTTCTCTCCTGTGTGTATCCTCTTATGCTCTTTCAGATGTGATGACTGGATAAAACTCTTTCCACACTGAGAACATTGGAAAGGCTTCTCTCCTGTGTGTTTTCTCTTATGCTCTTTCAGGTGCAATGACTGGATAAATCTCTTTCCACAGTGAGAGCATTGATATGGCTTCTCTCCCGTGTGTGTTCTTTCATGCAGTTTTAGATGCCCTGAGTGTCCAAAACCCTTTCCACACTGGGAGCATTGATATGGCTTCTCTCCCGTGTGTGTTCTTTCATGTACTTTAAGATGCCATGAGTGTCCAAAACCCTTTCCACACTGGGAGCATTGGTATGGCTTCTCTCCAGTGTGTGTTCTTTCATGTACTTTTAGATGTCCTGAGTGTCTAAAACTCTTTCCACAATGGGAGCAGTGATAAGGCTTCTCACCTGTGTGTGTCATTTCATGCGTTTTCAGGTTCCCTAACTGGGTAAACCTTTTTCCACACTGGGAGCAGTGGAAAGGCTTCTCTCCCGTGTGTGTCATCTCATGTGTTTTCAGGTTCCCTACATTTGTAAAACTCTTTCCACACTGGGAACATTGGAATGGCTGTTCTCCTGTGTGTATTCTCTCATGTTCTTTCAAATGCGATGACTGAATAAATCTCTTTCCACACTGGGAACAGTGGTATGGTCTTGCTGGTTTGGTCGTCTCTGGGTCTGGACTCTTCCCACGGTCAGGGTGAGAGGCTGGTCTCTCTCCTGCTAAAAAGACAAACAGAGTATTTGTTTCAACAGAAAGACCTGAATGAAACTTCTACATGATAAAACTCTTTCTACAAGGTTTAATCTAGACAAGATCCCTCAATAAAATGCATCATCTTCAAGACCCTGGTGCTTGGTTTTCGGAACAGCAGGAGGAAATCTTCCTCCCTTCCTTCAGGCTATGATGGATGCAAGAGATTAGCTGAAACTTACATCAAGGTTTTATATGGTCTATTGGTTTCTCTCTAAAGCTACCTTTCATCAAGGTTTTATATGGTCTATTGGTTTCTCTCTAAAGCTACCTTTCATCAAGGTTTTATATGGTCTATTGGTTTCTCTCTTTTCATTGGCAGAATCCTTTTTCAGTGTTATGATATTCATAACATCCATATCCACCAGTCTATCTTCCTGTCAACTAACAGAACTCTGCTGGTTGTCCTGGTAACAGATACCAGTGGGCAGATCTATTGTATTTGTTCAAACTAAACTACAGCACTTACTTTGAGGAGTCAAATCTGATCCTTAAATACTCTGGCCATAACAGTTTCTTGTTTCATCCTTCCCCGGGTTGTCTGGGGGGGTTGTCTGTTTAATCCTTCCATGAGCTTTAATCCCGACACAAATCTATGGCTGCTAGACAAGCCGAATGGTCATTCATTCTATCGGTTAAATTGCCGGGAGACGCGACCCACTTCCTTTAGTTGTCTATCTATGGATGCAACGCGGTCGTTCATTTGCTGGCTAGCTGGCAGCGTTCTTATCCCTTGCGAGCTAGCCAACTATGGCTAACACGGTCACGTCAAACAGAATGACAACAAAGTAGCTGCATTTGCGTTTGTTTAAGATGTTTTCTTGTGACATTTATTTGTTTACATCCATAACAATAAGCTAATGATGCGTGATTTTGCCTGGCATAGAAAATGTGCTCTCTCGTCAGGACACTGTTCGGAGGAGCTAGCCAACACAGCCAACACGGATAACACGGATAACACTATCCCTTCAAACTGAAGACTGTTGAACACATTGGAAAGGATCTTCGACGATCACATAAATCATTTTAGAAAAACGTCTCAGCGCTGTTTTCCTCTTAAGGTGAGGTATTGAAAGGTACTGAAAACATGGGATTCAATCATTTATCTTTCTCCGAACAATTGTGTATATATATAATATAATTTCCTCTTTTTTTAGCACACAATATAGCTCAATATCTGTATTTATTTTACAATCTTTTTTTACTCGTCTTTATCAAGAGTCAATCATTTCGGACCCCATTGTATATCTGAACATTTATGCACCAAACAGGTGCATAAATTCCTAGTGAGGGCACCGACATACCTTTTCTGCTACAAAAACCGATTTGGGGAAAATCAAGTTTCATTGGATTGAAAAACATTTGCGATATCAACTCTTCTCTGACCTCAATCTTATTTGGTAGTCAGGAGGACCATATTAACAAATGATGTACAATGAGGTTTGATAGAATAGCACACTGGGGGGGATTTTAGGAGTGAGAATATTTGCCAATTTTACATGCGAATTCATCAGTGAATTTGTGGGATTGTTTTATTTTACCTTTATTTGACTAGGAAAGTCAGTTATGACGGCCTAGAAACAGTGGGTTAACAGGGGCAGAACGACAGATTTGTACCTTGTCAGCTCGGGGATTTGAACTTGCAACCTTCCAGTTACGAGTCCAACGCTCTAACCACTAGGCTACCCTAGCCACTAAGGAACCTTCCTTTAGGGGACTCTGATCCAGCCAAAGTGTCTGTCTGTCACACAGAGTGTGTTTGTTAATGCTTGAATAAACTTTTTTTTGTTGCTTCGTGACCCACTAATTGAGGTATCTTTTGAGACCCACCACCAGTCATTAAAAACAAAACACAGTCCAACAACAACAAAAATAGATACACTCAATTAACAAAAGTATGTGGACACCTGCTCATCAAAAATCTCATTCCAAAATCATGGGCATTAATATGGAGTTGGTCCCCCTTTGCTGCTATAACAGCCTCTTGGAAAGCCTTCCATCTAGTGGAAGAGTTTCCCATGAGATGTTGGAACATTGCTGTGGGGACTTGCTTCCATTCAGCAACAAGAGCATTAGTGAGGTCGGGCACTGATGTTGGGCGATTAGGCCTGGCTCGCAGTCGGTTTTCCAATTCATCCCAAAGGTGTTCGATGGGGTTGAGGTTATAGGGCTCTGTGCAGGCCAGTCAAGATGTTCCACACCGATCTCAACAAACCATTTCTGTATGGACTTCGCACGGGTGCATTGTCATGCTGAAAACAGGAAAGGGCCTTCCCAAACTGTTGCCACAAAGTTGGAAGCACAGAATCGTCTAGAATGTCATTGTTGTAGCGTTAAGATTGACGTTCTCTGGAACTAAGAGGCCTGAACCACGAAAACCATTATTCAAACCATTTTTCCTCCTCCACCAAACTTTTCGGTAGGCACTATGTATTCAGGCAGGTAGCGTTCTTCTGGCATCTGCCAAACCCACGATTTGTCCGTCGGACTGCCAGATGGTGAAGCGTGATTCGTCACTCCAGAGAACGTGTTTCCACTGCTCCAGAGTCCCATGGCGACGAGCTTTACACCACTCCAGCCGACGTTTGCCATTGCGCATGGTGATCTTGGGCTTGTGTGCAGCTGTTTGGCCATGGAAACCCATTTCATGAAGCTCCCGACAAACAGTTCTTGGGCTGACGTTGCATCCAGAGGAAGTTTGGAACTCTGTATTGAGTGTTGGAACCGAGGACAGCGGATTTTTACACACTACAACACTCGGCGATCCCTTTCTGTGAGCTTGTGTGGCCTACCACTCGCGGCTGAGCCGTTGTTGCTCCTAGACGTTTCCACGTCACAATAACAGCACTTCCAGTTGACCGGGGAAGCTCTAACAAGACAGACATTTGATGAACTGACTTGATAGAAAGGTGGCATCCTATGACAGTGCCACGTTGAAAGTCACTGAGCTCTTCAGTAAGACCATTCTACTGCCAATGTTTGTCTATGGAGATTGCATGGCTGTGTGCTCGATTTTATACACCTGTCAGCAAAAGGTGTGGCTGAAATATCAGAATCCACTCATTTGAAGTGGTGTCCACATACTTTTGCATTTAAAGTGCACTTTGTATCTCTCATTTCATCAAGTGTTTCCGATATTTTTGCAGTTACCTGTAGAATGGACGGAGAGGTATCGCTCGAATCGCAAAACAAAATGGAATATAACGCGGATAAAGTTGATGTGTCCAACATCTAAAGACCTGCATCACGATACTGACAGCCTGTTGGTTGATAATCAGCACCGTTGGTTGATAATCGTAGCCGACTCCTTGTCATTTAACCAACTCCATTCAGATTAAACAGCAGCCTACCTGTTGGTTGATAATTGTAGCCGACTCTTTGTCATTTAACCAACTCCATTCAGATTAAACAGCAGCCTACCTGTTGGTTGATAATCGTAGCCGACTCCTTTGTCATTTAACCAACTCCATTCAGAATAAACAGCAGTCTACCTGTTGGTTGATAATCGTAGGCCGACTCCTTGTCATTTAACCAACTCCATTCAGAATAAACAGCAGTCTACCTGTTGGTTGATAATCGTAGCCGACTCCTTGTCATTTAACCAACTCCATTCAGATTAAACAGCAGCCTACCTGTTGGTTGATAATCGTAGCTGACTCTTTGTCATTTAACCAACTCCATTCAGAATAAGCAGCAGTCTACCTGTTGGTTGATAATCGTAGCCGACTCCTTGTCATTTAACCAACTTCATTCCGTAATTGTAATTCACATAGAGTCTCTGACTGTAGAGCTGCTTTGATTGGCTGACAAGAAGAAGCAAAATGTATGAAAAGTGTGTCGGCTACCGGTATGTATATTTTACAGGGTCACTCGTGAAACTGTCGTGGTCTATCCTTGTATCCTTGCATGGAGAAATGTCACAGAGGGTGTAAGGTTATTTAATGTAAAGAATATTAAAATAACTGTGTCCATCCCTAATCAACCAATCAATGGTTGGGTAATTAATCAATGGTTGGGGTAATTAATCAATGGTTGGGGATACATTTTTCTCAAGAACAAGTGAAATCGCAAAAACAAGTGTCTGGACCCTTGGATAACATGTCATTTACATCAAAAATATACATTTTGTTGTGTATATATATATTTTTTAAATGCAATTTTCTCCTTTAAAATGGATGTGACCATTTGAAAGCACAATCTCTGGGACACCAATCACACAGTTTAATTAAACACTGAACACTGTTCTCTCGTACTGAACGCACCCCTGAATAACACATCCATGTGTAAAACGTCAGTAGAATGCCTCTTATTAAAAATCATACATTAGTTGAACAACTGCAAAGTTGGTGCTCCTGTTTTTGAGATAGTACTCACTAGTGTTAATCAGATCTCCAGTCTCCTCTTCGTCTTTCACTCCAAAGGTCCTTCCTCTTCTTTCACTATGAAATACTCATCTTCTTCTTTCAATGTGACAGCCTCCTCTTCCTCTCTAAAAGGTTCTTCTTTCGCTATAACAGCCTCCTCTTCCTCTCCAAAGGTTCTTCTTTCACTATAACAGCCTCCTCTTCCTCTCCAAAAGGTTCTTCTTTCGCTATAACAGCCTCCTCTTCCTCTCCAAAAGGTTCTTCTTTCACTATAACAGCCTCCTCTTCCTCTCTAAAAGGTTCTTCTTTCGCTATAACAGCCTCCTCTTCCTCTCCAAAAGGTTCTTCTTTCACTATAACAGCCTCCTCTTCCTCTCTAAAAGGTTCTTCTTTCACTATAACAGCCTCCTCTTCCTCTCCAAAAGGTTCTTCTTTCACTATAACAGCCTCCTCTTCAAAAGGTTCTTCTTTCGCTATAACAGCCTCCTCTTCCTCTCTAAAAGGTTCTTCTTTCGCTATAACAGCCTCCTCTTCCTCTCTAAAAGGTTCTTCTTTCACTATAACAGCCTCCTCTTCCTCTCTAAAAGGTTCTTCTTTCGCTATAACAGCCTCCTCTTCCTCTCCAAAAGGTTCTTCTTTCACTATAACAGCCTCCTTTCTTCAAAAGGTTCTTCTTTCGCTTATAACATGCCTCCTCTTCCTCTCTAAAAGGTTCTTCTTTCACTATAACAGCCTCCTCTTCCTCCCTTTTTCATTCTGAATGATTCTTTCTCCTCCTCTACCACTGTAACA
>NW_027000316.1:0-8859 GCF_036934945.1 Oncorhynchus masou masou
TATCTATGCAATCTGGTTTCCGAGCCGGTCACGGGTGCACCTCAGCCACACTCAAGGTACTAAACGACATCACTAACCGCGATCGATAAAGAGACAGTACTGTGCAGCACGTCTTCATCGACCTTGCCAAGGCTTTTGACTGTCAACATATTCTTATCGGCAGACTCAGTAGCCTCGGTTTTTCGGATGACTGCCTTGCCTGGTTCACCAATTACTTTGCAGACAGAGTTCAGTGTGTCAAATCGGAGGGCATGCTGTCCGGTCCTCTGGCAGTCTCTATGGGGTGCCACAGGGTTCACATTCTCGGGCCGACTCTTTTCTGTGTATATATCAATGATGTTGCCTCTTGCTGCGGGCGATTCCCTGATCCCCTCCTCACGGAGGCTGACGCCATTCTATATACTTTCGGCCCGTCACTGGGACACTGTGCTATCTAACCTCCAATGAAACACAATGCCATACAACACTCCTTCGTGGCCTCCAACTGTGCTCTTAAGCATGGTAAAACCAAACATGCTTTTCAACTGATCGCTGCCTGCACCCGCATGCCCAACTAGCGTCACCACACTGGATATTTCCGACCTTGAATATGTGGACACCTATAAGTACCTAGGTGTCTGGCTAGACTCTGCAAACTCTCCTTCCAGACTCATATCAAACATCTCCAATCGAAAATCAAATCAAAGTCGGCTTTCTATTCCGTAACAAAGCCTCCTTCCTCACGCCGCCAAACTTACCTAGTAAAACTGACTATCCTACCCGATCCTCGACTTCGGCGATGTCATCTACAAAATTGCTTCCAACAATCTTCTCAGCAAACTGGATGCAGTTTATCAAAGTGCAATCCATTTTGTCACTAAAGCACCTTATACCACCCCACCACTGCGACTTGTATGCTCTAGTCGGCTGGCCCTCGCTACCTTATTCGTCGCAAGACCCACTGGCTCCAGGTCATCTACAAGTCCATGCTAGGTAAAGCTCCGCCTTATCTCAGTTCACTGGTCACAATGGCAACACCCATCCGTAGCACGCGCTCCAGCAGAGTGTATCTCACTGATCATCCTAAAGCCAACACACCTCATTAGGCCGCCTTTTCGTTCCAGTACTCTGCTGCCTGTGACTGGAGCAGATTACTAAATCGCTGAAAAAGTTGGAGACCTTTATCTCCCTCACCAACTTCAAACATCTGCTATCTGAGCAACTAACCGATCGCTGCAGCTGTACATAATCTATTGGTAAATAGCCCACCCATTTCACCTACCTCATCCCCACAGTTTTTATTTATTTACTTTTCTGCTCTTTTGCACACCAATATCTCTACCTGTACATAACCATTTATCAATCCAGTGTTAATCTGCAATATTGTAATTATTCGCCTACCTCCTCATGCCTTTTGCACACATTGTATATAGACCCCCCCTTTTTTTCTACTGTGTTATTGACTTGTTAATTGTTTACTCCATGTGTAACTCTGTGTTGTCTGTTCACACTGCTATGTGTAACGGCGTTCTTCTTTGTTGAAGGAGAGTCGGACCGAATGCAGCGTGTAAGTTACTCATGTTTATTAATGAAGACAAACGAGCAAACTAAACACGAATAACTACATAAATACAAAAACAACAAACAGAACGGAAACCTAATACAGCCTGACTGGTGCACACTACACAGAGACAGGAACAATCACCCACGAAATACAAAGCGAAAACCAGGCTACCTAACATCGGTTCCCAATCAGCGACAACGAGAATCACCTGACTCTGATTGAGAACGTCAGGCAGCCAACCTATTTAACACACACACACACACCTAATCAACTACAATCCCAACTACTACAAACCCCAATATGAAACTACAATACAACATAAACCCATGTCACACCCATGTCTGACTAACTAATAAACTAAAACACAAAATACTAAGACCAAGGCGTGACAGAACCCCCCTAAGGTGCGGACTCCCGAGCAGCACCTCAAAACCATAAAGGGAGGGGTCCGGGTAGGGCGTCTGTCCATGGTGGCGGTTCCGGCTCCGGACGTGGACCCCACTTCATAAATTGTCATTGTTCCTCCCCCTTCGCGTCCATGGATAATCCACCTAACCGCCGACCATGGCCGAATAGTCCTCACCCAGAACCTACATAACAGAGGAGCAGCTCGTGACTGAGGGGCAGCTCGGGACTGAGAGCAGCTCGGGACTGAGGGAGCAGCTCGGGACTGAGGGAGCAGCTCGGGACTGAGGGGCAGCTCGGGACTGAGGGGCAGCTTCCGGGACTGAGAGGGCAGCTCGGCACTGAGAGGCAGTCCCGGGCACTGCGAGGCAGCGAGTGCTGAGAAAAAGCCCAGTACTGAGACGAAGCCCAGCCAGGCAGTAGACTCCGGCAGATCGCTGGCTGACTGGCGGATCCTGGCTGACTGCGGATCCTGGCTGAACTGAGCGGATCCTGGCTGCACTGGCGGATCCTGGCTGACTGGCGGATCCTGGGCGGCTGGCAGATCCTGGCTGACTAGCAGATCTGGCCGATCCTGGACTGACTGGCGGATCCTGGCTGCCTGGTAGATCTGGGAGAGTCTGCTGCTGGAGGGCTGGGGTGTGGAGGTGGTTCTGGATAGAGCCGGACCGTGCCGGGCGCACTGGAGCTCTTGAGCACCGAGCCTGCCCAACCTTACCTGGTTGAATATCTCGAGTTGCCCTGCCAGTGCTGTGAGGAGAAATAGCCCGCACTGGGCTATGTAGGCGAACCGGAGACACACAGAGCGCAAGGCTGGTGCCATGAAAACCGGCCCAGGAGACGCACTGGAGACCGGATGCGTAGAGCCGGCTTCATAGCATTTGGCTCGACGCTCAATCTAGCCCGGCGATACGCGGAGCTGAAATATACCGCACCGGGCTATGCACCCGCACTGGGGACACCGTGCGCACCACTGCATAACACGGTGCCTGCCCGGTCTCTCTAGCCCCCGGTAAGCACAGGGAGATTGCGCAGGTCTCCTACCTGGCGCAGCCCTACTCCCTGATAGCCCCCCCAAAAAATTTTTGGGGCTGCTTTTCGGGCTTCCTTGCCAACCGTGTTCCCTCGTATCGTCGGCTCCAATCTCCGGCTGCCTCTGCTCTCCTTAGTGCCTCCACCTGTTGCCATGGGAGGCGATTTCTTCCGGCCAATATCTCCTCCCAAGTGTAGCAACCTTTACCATCCAGCACGTCTTCCCATGTCCATTCTTCGAATAATTCCTCCTCCCTTTGCTGCTCCAGCTGTCGCTGCCTGTTAACACGCTGCTCCTGTTTGCGCTGCTCCTGCCTGTTGACACGCTGCTCGGTCAGGTGTGGTGGGTGATTCTGTAGCGAGCGTTCTTCTTTTGTTGAAGGAGAGTCGGACCGAAATGCAGCGTGTAAGTTACTCATGTTTATTAGTGAAGACAAACGAACGAACTAATACACGAATAACTAATAAATACAAAAACAACAAACAGAACGTGAAACCTATTACAGCCTGACTGGTGCACACTACACAGAGACAGGAACAATCACCCACGAAATACAAAGCGAAAACCAGGCTACCTAAATACGGTTCCCAATCAGCGACAACGAGAATCACCTGACTCTGATTGAGAACCGCCTCAGGCAGCCAACCTATTAAACACACACACCCCTAATCAGCTACAATCCCAACTACTACAAACCCCAATATGAAACTACAATACAACATAAACCCATGTCACACCCTGGTCTGACTAACTAATAAACTAAAACACAAAATACTAAGACCAAGGCGTGACAGAACCCCCCTAAGGTGCGGACTCCCGAACGCACCTCAAAACCATAGGGAGGGTCCGGGTGGGCGTCTGTCCATGGTGGCGGTTCCGGCTCCGGACGTGGACCCCACTTCATAAATGTCATTGTTCCTCCCCTTCGCGTCCATGGATAATCCACCCTAACCGCCGACCATGGCCGAATAGTCCTCACCCAGAACCCTACATAACAGAGGAGCAGCTCGTGACTGAGGGGCAGCTCGGGACTGAGGCAGCTCGGAGGACTGAGGGGGCAGCTCGGGACTGAGGGGCAGCTCGGGACTGAGGGGCAGCTCGGGACTGAGGGGCAGCTCGGGACTGAGGGGCAGCTCGGGACTGAGGGGCAGCTCAGCACTGAGAGGCAGCCCAGCACTGAGAGGCAGCCCAGTACTGAGAAAAAGCCCAGTACTGAGATGAAGCCCAGCCAGGCAGTTGAATCCGGCAGATCCTGGCTGACTGGCGGATCCTGGCTGACTGGCGGATCCTGGCTGACTGGCGGATCCTGGCTGACTGGCGGATCCTGGCTGACTGGCGGATCCTGGCTGACTGGCAGATCCTGGCCGACTGGCGGATCCTGGCTGACTGGCAGATCCTGGCTGACTAGCAGATCTGGCAGATCCTGGCTGACTGGCGGAGTCCTGGCTGACTGGCAGATCTGGAAGAGTCTGGTTGACTGGCAGATCTGGAAGAGTCTGGTTGACTGGAAGAGTCTGGCTGACTGGAAGAGTCTGGCTGACTGGAAGAGTCTGGCTGACTGGAAGAAGTCTGGCTGACTGGAAGAGTCTGGAAGAGTCTGGCTGACTGGCAGATCTGGAAGAAGTCTGGTTGACTTCCAGCAGATCTGGAAGAACTGGCTGACTGGAAGGTCTGGCTGACTGGAAGGTGCAATGACTAACAGATCGGAAGAGTCTGGTTGACTGGCAGATCTGGAAGAGTCTGTTTGACTGGCAGATCTGGAAGAGTCTGGTGAGCTGGCAGATCTGGAAGGAATCTGAGTGGAAGCTGGCAGATCTGGCTGACTGGAAGAGTCTGGCTGACTGGAAAGTCTGGCTGACTGGAAGAGTCCTGGCTGACTGGAAGAAGTCTGTGGCTGACTGGAAGAGTCTGGCTGACTGGAAGAGTCTGGCTGACTGGAAGAGTCTGGCTGACTGGAAGAGTCTGGCTGACTGGAAGGGCATCTGGCTGACTGGCAGATCTGGAAGAATCTGGCTGACTGGCAGATCTGGCTGCTCCATGCCAGACTAGCAGCTCAGGCTGCTCTATGCAAACTGACAGCTCTGGCTGCTCAATGTAGACCTGGCAGCTTAGGCTGCTCTATACAGACAGGAGGCTCCGGCAGCGCTGTAGAGGGAGGAAGGCTCTAGAACCGCTGAACAGACGGAGACTCCGACAGCGCAGGAGAGGAGAAAGCGCTGGCTGCGCTGAACAGGCAAGGCGCACTGTAGGCCTGATGCGTGGTGCTGGCACTGGTGGTATTTGGCCGAGGACACGCACAGGAAGCCTAGTGCGGGGGCTGCTACTGGAGGGCTGGGGTGTGGAGGTGGTATTGGATAGCCCGGACCGTGCAGGGCGCACTGGAGCTCTTGAGCACCGACCCTGCTTAACCTTACCTGGTTGAATACTCTCGGTTGCCCTGCCAGTGCTGTGAGGAGAAATAGCCCCGCACTGGGCTGTGAGCGAACCGGAGACACCGAGCGCAAGGCTGGTGCCATGTAAGCCGGCCCAGAGACGCACTGGAGACCGGATGCGTAGAGCCGGCTTCATAGCATTTGGCTCGGCCTCAATCTAGCCCCCGGCCCGATACGCGGAGCTGAAATATACCGCACCGGGCTATGCACCCGCACTGGGGACACCGTGCGCACCACTGCATAACACGGTGCCTGCCCGGTCTCTCTAGCCCCGGTAAGCACAGGGAGATTGTGCAGGTCTCCTACCTGACGCAGTCATACTCCCTGATAGCCCCCCCCAAAAAATTTTGGGGCTGCTTTTCGGGCTTCCTTGCCAACGGTGTTCCCTCGTCGTGGCTCCTATCTCCGGCTGCCTCAGCTCTCCTTAGTGCCTCCACCTGTTTGCCATGGGAGGCGATTTCTTCCGGCCAATATCTCCTCCCAAGTGGCAGCAACCTTTACCATCCAACACGTCTTCCCATGTCCATTCTTAGAATAATTCCTCCTCCCTTTGCTGCTCCAGCTGTCGCTGCCTGTTAACACGCTGCTCCTGTTTCAGCTGCTCCTGCCTGTTGACACGCTGCTCGGTCCCGAGTGTGGTGGGTGATTCTGTAACGGCGTTCTTGTTTTGTTGAAGGAGAGTCGGACCGGGAAATGCAGCGTGTAAGTTACTCATGTTTATTAATGAAGACAAACGAACAAACTAAACACGAATAACTACATAAATACAAAAAAACAACAAACAGAACGAAACCTAATACAACCTGACTGGTGCACACTACACAGAGACAGGGAACAATCACCCACGAAATACAAAGCAAAAACCAGGCTACCTAAATACGGTTCCCAATCAGCGACAATGAGAATCACCTGACTCTGATTGAGAACCGCCTCAGGCAGCCAACCTATTTAACACAACACACACACACCCCTAATCAACTACAATCCCAACTACTACAAACCCCAATATGAAACTACAATACATAATAAACCCATGTCACACCTGGTCTGACTAACTAATAAACTAAAACACAAAATACTAAGACCAAGGCGTGACACTATGCTTTATCTTGGCCAGGTCGCAGTTGTAAATGAGAACTTGTTCTCAACTAGCCTACCTGGTTAAATAAAGGTGAAAAAAAAAATAAAAAATCTCACAGGAGAAAGCATCCAAGAAAGCGAAACAGCGCCCCTCTGTCAATTCAATTCAATTCAATTCAAGGGGCTTTATTGGCATGGGAAACATGTGTTAACATTGCCAAAGCAAGTAAGGTATATAATATATAAAGTGAAATAAACAATAAAAATTAACAGTAGACATCACACATACAGAAGTTTCAAAACAATAAAGACATTTCAAATGTCATATTATATATATATACAGTGTTTTTACAATGTGCAAATGGTAAAGGACACAAGATAAAATAAATAAGCATAGATATGTGTTGTATTTACAATGGTGCGTGTTCTTCACTGGTTGCCCTTTTCTCGTGGCAACAGGTCACAAATCTTGCTGCTCTGATGGCACACTGTGGAATTTCACCCAGTAGATATGGGAGTTTTTCAAAATTGGATTTGTTTTCGAATTCTTTGTGGATCTGTGTAATCTGAGGGAAATATGTCTCTCTAATATGGTCATACATTGGGCAGGAGGTTAGGAAGTGCAGCTCAGTTTCCACCTCATTTTGTGGGCAGTGAGCACATAGCCTGTCTTCTCTTGAGAGCCATGTCTGCCTACGGCGGCCTTTCTCAATAGCAAGGCTATGCTCGCTGAGTCTGTACATAGTCAAAGCTTTCCTTAATTTTGGGTCAGTCACAGTGGTCAGGTATTCTGCCGCTGTGTACTCTCTGTGTAGGGCCAAATAGCATTCTAGTTTGCTCTGTTTTTTTGTTAATTCTTTCCAATGTGTCAAGTAATTATCTTTTTGTTTTCTCATGATTTGGTTGGGTCTAATTGTGCTGCTGTCATGGGGCTCTGTAGGGTGTGTTTGTGAACAGAGCCCCAGGACCAGCTTGCTTAGGGACTCTTCTCCAGGTTCATCTCTGTAGGTGATGGCTTTGTTGTGGAAGGTTTGGGAATCGCTTCCTTTTAGGTGGTTATAGAATTTAACTGCTCTTTTCTGGATTTTGATAATTAGTGGGTATCGGCCTAATTCTGCTCTGCATGCATTATTTGGTGTTCTACGTTGTACACTGAGGATATTTTTGCAGAATTCTGCGTGCAGAGTCTCAATTTGGTGTTTGTCCCATTTTGTGAAGTCTTGGTTGGTGAGCGGACCCCAGACCTCACAACCATAAAGGGCAATGGGCTCTATGACTGATTCAAGTATTTTTAGCCAAATCCTAATTGGTATGTTGAAATTTATGTTCCTTTTGATGGCATAGAATGCCCTTCTTGCCTTGTCTCTCAGATCGTTCACAGCTTTGTGGAAGTTACCTGTGGCGCTGATGTTTAGGCCAAGGTATGTATAGTTTTTTGTGTGCTCTAGGGCAACAGTGTCTAGATGGAATTTGTATTTGTGGTCCTGGTGACTGGACCTTTTTTGGAACACCATAATTTTGGTCTTACTGAGATTTACTGTCAGGGCCCAGGTCTGACAGAATCTGTGCATAAGATCTAGGTGCTGCTGTAGGCCCTCCTTGGTTGGTGACAGAAGCACCAGATCATCAGCAAACAGCAGACATTTGACTTCAGATTCTAGTAGGGTGAGGCCGGGTGCTGCAGACTTTTCTAGTGCCCGCGCCAGTTCGTTGATATATATGTTGAAGAGGGTGGGGCTTAAGCTGCATCCCTGTCTAACCCCACGACCCTGCGTGAAGAAATGTGTGTGTTTTTTGCCAATTTTAACCGCACACTTGTTGTTTGTGTACATGGATTTTATGATGTCGTATGTTTTACCCCCAACACCACTTTCCATCAGTTTGTATAGCAGACCCTCATGCCAAATTGAGTCGAAGGCTTTTTGAAATCAACAAAGCATGAGAAGACTTTGCCTTTGTTTTGGTTTATTTGGTTGTCAATTAGGGGTGTGCAGGGTGAATACATGGTCTGTTGTACGGTAGTTTGGTAAAAAGCCAATTTGACATTTGCTCAGTACATTGTTTTCATTGAGGAAGTGTACGAGTCTGCTGTTAATGATAATGCAGAGGATTTTCCCAAGGTTACTGTTGACGCATATTCCACGGTAGTTATTGGGGTCAAATTTGTCTCCATTTTTGTGGATTGGGGTGATCAGTCCTTGGTTCCAAATATTGGGGAAGATGCCAGAGCTAAGGATGATGTTAAAGAGTTTTAGTATAGCCAATTGGAATTTGTTGTCTGTATATTTGATCATTTCATTGAGGATACCATCAACACCACAGGCCTTTTTGGGTTTGAGGGTTTTATATTTTGTCCTGTAACTCAT
>NW_027000317.1:0-8858 GCF_036934945.1 Oncorhynchus masou masou
TGTCACTATGTTTAAATTAAACATTATTCTCCTGGGAAGAGATAGTGGTAGAAGGAGGTATAGAGAGATGGAGAGAGCAAGAGAGCCTCATAACAAAAGCTGTCTTTTTTAAGCGTATAATTTATCCTTCAGCTGCATCTCCTGACAATATGTTGTGTGTGGTGTACCACAGGGCAGCACTCTAGGCCCTCTACTCTTTTTCCAATTTTTTATTTTTTTATTTTTTTTACCACTGACCTGACTCTGGCATTAAACAAAGTATGTCTCCCATGTACGCTGATGATTCAACCATGTACAGTATGCGTCAGCTAATGAAGTCACTGAAACACTTAACCTCTTGAAACTCCCCATCCCAGATCCGGGATCGTGACTAAAGCCTCAGGCTCATTAGCATAACGCAATGTTAACGATTTCTGAAAATCGCAAATAAAATTAAAATAATGCGTTTGCTCTCAAGCTTAGCCTTTTCTTAACAACACTGTCATCTCAGATTTTCAAAATATGCTTTTGAACCATAGAAATTGACTAATTTGTGTAAGAGTATGCAAAGCTAGCATAGCATTTTGTGTAGCATGTAGCACGCAACATTTTCACAAAAACCAGATAACCAAATAAATAAAATCATTTACCTTTGAAGAGCTTCTGATGTTTTCAATGAGGAGAGTCTCAGTCACATACCAAATGCGCAGTGTTTCCTGAAAGCGTCTGTGTGTAGGAGAAATCGTTCCGTTTTCTACATTGCGTCTGGCTACCGAAACGAACCGAAAATGCAGTCACCTACAACGTGAAACTTTTTCCGGATTAACTACATAATATCGACCGAAACATGGCAAACGTTGTTTGGAATCAGTCCTCAAGGTGTTTTTTCACATATCTCTTCATTGACATGCAGTTCGTGGAAGCTTGCTTTACTCTCTGTATCGCATGGAAAAATACTGGCAGGTGACTTTTGCGCACCAATTTCGGCGCAGGACACCGGGCGGACACGTGGTAAATGTGGTCTCTTATGGTCAATCTTCCAATGATCTGCCTACAAATACGTCACAATGCTGCAGACACCTTGGGGAAACGACAGAAAGGGTTGACTCATTCCTCTTGCGTTCACAGCCATATAAGGAGATCATGAAAAACAGAGCCTCAAAAATCCTTGTCATTTCCTGGATGCCATCTCATCTTGGTTTTGCCTGAAGCTCACGTTATAGGGCACGCACAGAGAAGATATTTCTGACACGCTAGAGTGTTTTCTTTTCGAACGGTAGCAATTATATGCATAGTCGAAAGCATCTTTTGTGACAAAATATCTTGTTTAAAACGGGAACGTTTTTCATCCAAAAATGAAATTGCGCCTCTAGAGTTTCAAGAGGTTAACAAAGAATTGCAATCCGTTTTTTTTTGAAATGTGTGGCCAGTAATAAACTGGTCCTTGAACATCTCTAAAACTAAGAGCGCTTTGTAGTTGGATACAAATATTACTTAGGTTCTCAACCTCATCTGAATCTGGTAATGAATGATGTCACAAATGGTGTGGCTGTTCAGCAAGTTGAGGAGGACTAATGATGGTTTGGCTGTTGAACAAGTTGAGGAGGACTAATGAGTTGAGGAGGACTAATGAGTTGAGGAGACTAATGAATGGTGTGGCCATTGAACAAGTTGAGGAGGACTAATGAGTTGAGGAGGACTATTGATGGTGTGGCTGTTGAACAAGTTGAGGAGGACTAATGAGTTGTGGAGGACTAATGAGTTGAGGAGACTAATGAATGGTGTGGCTGTTGAACAAGTGGGAGGAGGACTAATGAGTTGAGGAGGACTAATGATGGTGTGGCTGTTGAACAAGTTGAGGACTAATGATGGTGTGGCTGTTGAACAAGTTGAGGAGACTAATGAATTGTGTGGCTGTTGAACAAGTTGAGGAGGACTAATGAGTTGGAGGAGGACTATTGATGGTGTGGCTGTTGAACAAGTTGAGGAGGACTAATGAGTTGAGGAGGACTAATGAGTTGAGGAGACTAATGAATGGTGTGGCTGTTGAACAAGTGGAGGAGGACTAATGAGTTGAGGAGGACTAATGATGAATTTGGCTGTTGAACAAGTTGAGGAGGACTAATGATGGTTTGGCTGTTGAACAAGTTGAGGAGGACTAATGAACGGTGTGGCTGTTGAACAAGTTGAGGAGGACTAATGATGGTGTGGCTGTTGAACAAGTTGAGGACTAATGAGTTGAGGAGGACTATTGATGGTGTGGCTGTTGAACAAGTTGTGGAGACTAATGAATGGTGTGGCTATTGAACAAGTGGAGGACTAATGAGTTGAGGAGGACTAATGATGGTGTGGCTGTTGAACAAGTTGTGTAGGACTAATGATGGTTTGGCAATTGAACAAGTTGAGGAGGACTAATGAATGGTGTGGCTGTTGAACAAGTTGATGAGACTAATGCATGGTGTGGCTGTTGAACAAGTTGAAGGACTAATGAATGGTGTGGCTGTTGAACAAATTGAGGAGGACTAATGAATGGTGTGGCTGTTGAACAAGTTGAGGAGACTAATGAATGGTGTGGCTGTTGAACAAGTTGAGGAGACTAATGAATGGTGTGGTTGTTGAACAAGTTGACGAGGACTAATGAATGGTGTGGCTGTTGAACAAGTTAGGAGACTAATGAATGGTGTGGCTGTTGAACAAGTTGAGAAGGACTAATGAATGGTGTGGCTGTTGAACAAGTTGAGGAGAATAATGAGTTGAGGAGGACTAATGATGGTGTGGCTGTTGAACAAGTTGAGGAGGACTAATGATGGTTTGGCTGTTGACCAAGTTGAGGAGGACTAATGAATGGTGTGGCTGTTGAACAAGTTGAGAAGGACTAATGAATGGTGTGGCTGTTGAACAAGTTGAGAAGGTCTAATGAATGGTGTGGCTGTTGAACAAGTTGAGAAGGTCTAATGAATGGTGTGGCTGTTGAACAAGTTGAGAAGGACTAATGAATGGTGTGGCTGTTGAACAAGTTGAGGAGGACTAATGAGTGGTGTGGCTGTTGAACAAGTTGAGGAGGACTAATGAATGGTGTGGCTGTTGAACAAGTTGAGGAGGACTAATGATGGTGTGGCATTGAACAAGTTGAGGACTAATGAGTTGAGGAGGACTATTGATGGTGTGGCTGTTGAACAAGTTGAGGAGACTAATGAATGGTGTGGCTGTTGAACAAGTGGAGGGGGACTAATGAGTTGAGGAGGACTAATGATGGTGTGGCTGTTGAACAAGTTGTGTAGGACTAATGATGGTTTGGCAATTGAACAAGTTGAGGAGGACTAATGAATGGTGTGGCTGTTGAACAAGTTGATGAGACTAATGAATGGTGTGGCTGTTGAACAAGTTGAAGGACTAATGAATGGTGTGGCTGTTGAACAAATTGAGGAGGACTAATGAATGGTGTGGCTGTTGAACAAGTTGAGGAGACTAATGAGTTGAGGAGGACTAATGATGGTGTGGCTGTTGAACAAGTTGAGGAGGACTAATGATGGTTTGGCTGTTGACCAACTTGAGGAGGACTAATGAATGGTGTGGCTGTTGAACAAGTTGAGAAGGACTAATGAATGGTGTGGCTGTTGAACAAGTTGAGAAGGACTAATGAATGGTGTGGCTGTTGAACAAGTTGAGGAGGACTAATGAGTGGTGTGGCTGTTGAACAAGTTGAGGAGGACTAATGAATGGTGTGGCTGTTGAACAAGTTGAGGAGGACTAATGATGGTGTGGCTGTTGAACAAGTTCAGGACTAATGAGTTGAGGAGGACTATTGATGGTGTGGCTGTTGAACAAGTTGAGGAGACTAATGAATGGTGTGGCTGTTGAACAAGTGGAGGGGGACTAATGAGTTGAGGAGGACTAATGATGGTGTGGCTGTTGAATGGATTTTGTAGGACTAATTAGTTTGGCAATTGAACAAGTTGAGGAGGACTAATGAATGGTGTGGCTGTTGAACATAAGTTGGTGAGACTAATGAATGGTGTGGCTGTTGAACAAGTTGAGAAGGACTAATGAATGGTGTGGCTGTTGAACAAATTGAGGAGGACTAATGAATGGTGTGGCTGTTGAACAAGTTGAGGAGACTAATGAATGGTGTGGCTGTTGAACAAGTTGAGGAGACTAATGAATGGTGTGGTTGTTGAACAAGTTGACGAGGACTAATGAATGGTGTGGCTGTTGAACAAGTTGAGGAGACTAATGAATGGTGTGGCTGTTGAACAAGTTGAGAAGGACTAATGAATGGTGTGGCTGTTGAACAAGTTGAGGAGAATAATGAGTTGAGGAGGACTAATGATGGTGTGGCTGTTGAACAAGTTGAGGAGGACTAATGATGGTTTGGCTGTTGACCAAGTTGAGGAGGACTAATGAATGGTGTGGCTGTTGAACAAGTTGAGGAGGACTAATGAATGGTGTGGCTGTTGAACAAGTTGATGAGACTAATGCATGGTGTGGCTGTTGAACAAGTTGAGAAGGACTAATGAATGGTGTGGCTGTTGAACAAATTGAGGAGGACTAATGAATGGTGTGGCTGTTGAACAAGTTGAGGAGACTAATGAATGGTGTGGCTGTTGAACAAGTTGAGGAGACTAATGAATGGTGTGGTTGTTGAACAAGTTAGCGGACTAATGAATGGTGTGGCTGTTGAACAAGGATTGAGGAGACTAATGAATGGTGTGGCTGTTGAACAAGTTGAGAAGGACTAATGAATGGTGGCTGTTGAACAAGTTGAGGAGAATAATGAGTTGAGGAGGACTAATGATGGTGTGGCTGTTGAACAAGTTGAGGAGGACTAATGATGGTTTGGCTGTTGACCAAGTTGAGGAGGACTAATGAATGGTGTGGCTGTTGAACAAGTTGAGAAGGACTAATGAATAGTGTGGCTGTTGAACAAGTTGAGAAGGTCTAATGAATGGTGTGGCTGTTGAACAAGTTGAGAAGGTCTAATGAATGGTGTGGCTGTTGAACAAGTTGAAAGGACTAATGAATGGTGTGGCTGTTGAAACGTTGACGGACTAATGAATGGTGTGGCTGTTGAACAAGTTGAGGAGACTAATGAATGGTGTGGCTGTTGAACAAGTTGAGAAGGACTAATGAATGGTGTGGCTGTTGAAACGTTGAGGGAGAATAATGAGTTGAGGAGGACTAATGATGGTGTGGCTGTTGAACAAGTTGAGGAGGACTAATGATGGTTTGGCTGTTGACCAACTTGAGGAGGACTGACATTGTGTGGTTGTTGAACAAGTTGAGAAGGACTAATGAATGGTGGCTGTTGAACAAGTTGAGAAGGACTAATGAATGGTGTGGCTGTTGAACAAGTTGAGGAGGACTAATAGAGTGGTGTGGCTGTTGAACAAGTGAGGAGGACTAATGAATGAGGTCAAGAACAGTTGAGGAGGACTAATGATGGTGTATTGCTGAACAAGTTGAGGACTAATGAGTTATAGAGGATTATTGATGGTGTGGCTGTTGAACAAGTTGAGGAGACTAATGAATGGTGTGGCTGTTGAACAAGTGGAGGGGGACTAATGAGTTGAGGAGGACTAATGATGGTGTGGCTGTTGAACAAGTTGTGTAGGACTAATGATGGTTTGGCAATTGAACAAGTTGAGGAGGACTAATGAATGGTGTGGTTGTTGAACAAGTTGATGAGACTAATGAATGGTGTGGCTGTTGAACAAGTTGAGAAGGACTAATGAATGGTGTGGCTGTTGAACAAATTGAGGAGGACTAATGAATGGTGTGGCTGTTGAACAAGTTGAGGAGACTAATGAATGGTGTGGCTGTTGAACAAGTTGAGGAGACTAATGAATGGTGTGGTTGTTGAACAAGTTGACGAGGACTAATGAATGGTGTGGCTGTTGAACAAGTTGAGGAGACTAATGAATGGTGTGGCTGTTGAACAAGTTGAGAAGGACTAATGAATGGTGTGGCTGTTGAACAAGTTGAGGAGAATAATGAGTTGAGGAGGACTAATGATGGTGTGGCTGTTGAACAAGTTGAGGAGGACTAATGATGGTTTGGCTGTTGACCAAGTTGAGGAGGACTAATGAATGGTGTGGCTGTTGAACAAGTTGAGAAGGACTAATGAATGGTGTGGCTGTTGAACAAGTTGAGAAGGACTAATGAATGGTGTGGCTGTTGAACAAGTTGAGGAGGACTAATGAATGGTGTGGCTGTTGAACAAGTTGAGGAGACTAATGAATGGTGTGGCTGTTGAACAAGTTGAGAAGGACTAATGAATGGTGTGGCTGTTGAACAAGTTGAGGAGAATAATGAGTTGAGGAGGACTAATGATGGTGTGGCTGTTGAACAAGTTGAGGAGGACTAATGATGGTTTGGCTGTTGACCAAGTTGAGGAGGACTAATGAATGGTGTGGCTGTTGAACAAGTTGAGAAGGACTAATGAATGGTGTGGCTGTTGAACAAGTTGAGAAGGACTAATGAATGGTGTGGCTGTTGAACATGTTGGAGGAGGACTAATGGAGGTGTGGCTGTTGAACAAGTTGAGGAGGACTAATGAATGGTGTGGCTGTTGAACAAGTTGAGGAGGACTAATGAATGGTGTGGCTGTTGAACAAGTTGAGGAGGACTAATGAGTTGAGGAGGACTTAATGAATGGTGTGGCTGTTGAACAAGTTGAGGAGGACTCTTTAATGATGGTGTGGCTGTTGAACAAATTACTTGGCGTTACCTTCGATTGTGTACTGTCATGGGTCAAAATACTTATTTATATGAGTTGTAAGACTGTGAGGTCTGTCTGTAATAAAGAGAGTATGTGAGTCGGTCCGTAATAAAGAGATGGAGAGAGGTCTGTCTTGTAATAAAGAGAGCAGAGAGGTCTGTCCGTAATAAAAGAGATGGGGAGAGGTCTGTCTGTAGTAAAGAGATGGGGAGAGGTCTGTCTGTAGTAAAGAGATGGGGAGAGGTCTGTCTGTAATAAAGAGATGGGGAGAGGTCTGTCCGTAATAAAGAGATGGAGAGAGGTCTGTCTGTAATAAAGAGATGGGGGAGAGGTCTGTCTGTAGTAAAGAGATGGGGAGGTCTGTCTGTAGTAAAGAGATGGGGAGAGGTCTGTCTGTAATAAAGGGAGAGATGTAGGTGCTTTATAAAAGACAACGAAAGAGACACACTCCTCTAGTCCTCCAGTCTTTAAGTGGGTCAACCCCTCCATCTCTCTTTTAACAGTGATTATGATCCCTCCTTTAAATAATGAAGTTAATTCCCTCAGCAGGGCACAGAGACGACAGGAGGATAGAGAGATGTGATGGAGGGAAGGAGGATATCTCTCTCTCTCTCTCTGTCTCTCTCTGTCTCTCTCTCTCTCTCTCTCTCTCTCTCTCTGTCTCTCTCTCTCTGTCTCTCTTCTCTCTCTCTGTCTCTCTCTCTGTCTCTCTCTGTCTCTCCCTCTGTCTCTCCCCCTCTCTCTCTCCCCCTCTCTCTCTCCCCCCCTCTCTCTCTCATCTCTCTCTCTCTGTCTCCCTCTCTCTGTCTCTCTGTCTCTCTGTCTCTCCCTCTCTCTGTCTCTCTCTCTCTCTCTCTCTCTCTGTCTCTCTCTCTCTCTCTCTCTCTCTCTCTCTCTCTCTCTCTGTCTCTCTCTCTCTCTCTGTCCCTCTTTCTCTCTCTCTCTCTCTCTCTCTCTCTCTCTCTCTCTCTCTCTCTCTCTCTCTCTCTCTCTCTCTCTCTCTCTCTCAATTCAATTCAATTCAATTCAAGGGCTCTATTGGCATGGGAAACATGTGTTAACATTGCCAAAGCAAGTGAGGTAGCTAATATACAAAAGTGACTTCTCTCTCTGTGTCTCTCTCTGTCTCTCTCTGTGTGTGTCTCTCAATTCAATTTAATTCAATTTGCTTTTTGGCATGGCATGAACAATGTACATATTGCCAAAGCTTATTTTATTTTGAACCAAGTGTCAAAGTAACCAAGTGTCAAAAAACCAACACATTGAACAATAAGCATACAGTAGAGGACATGTGCAGGTTGATTGGTCTGTCAGACACTGTCCCTCATCTTATGTCAGGCAGCAATGTAGTGGTCTGCCAATGCAGTGGTCTGCCAACCCACAGCTCTCTGCGTCCTCCCCCAACAGGACGGGTAGCCTGTCCTCATCAGAGAGGTGTTGTTCTGGTAAGTGGACCCCACACCTCGCTGGCTTAAAGTACAATTAGTTCAATGACACATTCAATTAGTTTTAGACACATTTTAATAGGTATTTCAATTTGAATAGTTTTGTTAATGGCGTAGAATGCCCTGTGTGCTCTAGTACTTAGTACTCTATATAAGTACTCTATATATTTAAACCTCAGTAATTGTAGTGTATACAGTACTCTATATATTTAAACCTCAGTAATTGTAGTGTGTACAGTACTCTATATATTTAAACCTCAGTAATTGTAGTGTGTACAGTACTCTATATATTTAAACCTCAGTAATTGTAGTGTGTACAGTACTCTATATATTTAAACCTCAGTAATTGTAGTGTGTCCAGTACTCTATATATTTAAACCTCAGTAATTGTAGTGTGTACAGTACTCTATATATTTAAACCTCAGTAATTGTAGTGTGTCCAGTACTCTATATATTTAAACCTCAGTAATTGTAGTGTGTACAGTACTCTATATATTTAAACCTCAGTAATTGTAGTGTGTCCAGTACTCTATATATTTAAACCTCAGTAATTGTAGTGTGTACAGTACTCTATATATTTAAACCTCAGTAATTGTAGTGTGTCCAGTACTCTATATATTTAAACCTCAGTAATTGTAGTGTGTACAGTACTCTATATATTTAAACCTCAGTAATTGTAGTGTGTCCAGTACTCTATATATTTAAACCTCAGTAAT
>NW_027000318.1:0-8855 GCF_036934945.1 Oncorhynchus masou masou
CTATTGACAACTACTCTACTGACAACTACTCTACTGACAACTACTCTACTGACATGACAACTACTCTACTGACAACTACTCTGACAACTACTCTACTGACAACTACTCTACTGACATGACAACTACTCTACTGACAACTACTCTACTAACAACTACTCTACTGACAACTACTCTACTGACAGCTACTCTGCGACGACTACTCTACTGACAGCTACTCTGACAGCTACTCTACTGACAACTACTCTACTGACATGACTAACTACTCTACTGACAACTACTCTACTGACAGCTACTCTACTGACAACTTCTCTACTGACAACTCCTCTACTGAACAAACTCACTCTACTAACAACTACTCTACTGACAACTACTCTACTGACATGACAACTACTCTACTGACAGCTACTCTACTGACAACTACTCGACGTAGCTACTCTACTGACAGCTACTCTACTGACAACTACTCTACTGACACGACAGCTACTCTATTGACAACTACTCTACTGACATACAACTGCTATCTACATGACAACTACTCTACTGACATGACAACTACTCTACTGACAACTACTCTACTGACAACTACTCTACTGACAATGACAATCCACTCTACTGACATGACAACTACTCTACTGACAACTACTCTACTGAACAACTACTCTACTGACAACTACTCTACTGACACTCATGCTGACAGCTACTCTGCGACAACTACTCTACTGACAACTACTCTACTGACAACTACTCTACTGACAACTACTCTACTGAAGCTACCCTGACAACTACTCTACTGTAGCTTCTCTGCTGACAACTACTCTACCATGACAACTACTCTACTGACAACTACTCTACTGGACAACTACTCTCTACTAACAACTACTCTACTGACAACTACTCTACTGACATGACAACTACTCTACTGACATGACTACTCTACTGACTAACTACTCTACTGACATGACAACTACTCTACTGACAACTACTCTACTGGAGCAAGCTACTCTACTGACAACTACTCTACTGACAACTACTTCTGCTGACAACTACTCTACTGACATGACAACTACTCTGCTGACAACTACTCTACTGACAACTACTCTACTGACGATGACAACTATCTCTACTGACAACTACTCTACTACCGACAACTACTCTACTGACAACTACTCTACTGACAACTACTCTACTGACTACGACAACTACTCTACTGACATACAACTCTACTGACAACTACTCTACTGACAACTACTCTACTGACAACTACTCTACTGACAACTACTCTACTAACAACTACTCTATTGACAACTACTCTACTAACAACTACTCTACTGACAACTACTCTACTGACATGACAACTACTCTACTGACAACTACTCTACTGACAACTACTCTACTAACAACTACTCTATTGACAACTACTCTACTGACAACTACTCTACTGACAACTACTCTACTGACAACTACTCTACTGACAGACTACATCTACTGACAACTACTCTACTGACAACTACTCTACTGACAACTACTCTACTGACAACTACTCTACTGACATGACAACTACTCTACTGACAACTACTCTACTGACAACTACTCTACTGACAACTACTCTACTGACAACTACTCTACTGACAACTACTCTACTGACAACTACTCTACTGACAACTACTCTACTGACATGACAACTACTCTACTGACAACTACTCTACTGACAACTACTCTACTGACAACTACTCTATTGACAACTACTCTACTGACAACTACTCTACTGACAACTACTCTACTAACAACTACTCATCACTGACAACTACTCTACTGACACAATTCAACTTATTGACAACTACTCTACTGACAACTACTCTACTAACAACTACTCTACTGACAACGACTCTACTGACAACTACTCTACTGACACACAACTACTCTACTGACAACTACTCTACTGACAACTACTCTATTGACAACTCACTCTATTGACAACTACTCTACTGACAACTACTCTACTGACAACTACTCTACTACAACAACTACTCTACTGACAACTACTCTACTGACAACTACTCTACTGACAACTACTCTACTGGACAACTACTCTATTGACAACTACTCTATCCACTGACAACTACTCTACTGACAATACTCTACTAACAACTACTCTATTAATATTTCTCTACTAACAACTACTCTGTGGCAGCTACTCTACTGACATGACAACTACTCTACTGACAACTACTGTGTGTGTGTGTGTGTGTGTGTGTGTGTGTGTGTGTGTGTGTGTGTGTGTGTGTGTGTGTGTGTGTGTGTGTGTGTGTGTGTGTGTGTGTGTGTGTGTGTGTGTGTGTGTGTGTGTGTGTGTGTGTGTGTGTGTGTGTGTGTGTCTACAACATTTCAAGCAGCAAGGGAAATATTACATGTTATGTTATGCATTTCCTATGTACAAAAATTGCCAGTATTTCAACGGTAATATAGTCCTCTGTTACTTGCTGTATGCCTAATGTATATTTCATAATGATCAAAATGGTAATTTATTTGGTAATTTATAAATTTACCAAACAGCCCCTTCTGCGGTGTCTTCATGGTATTACAACCATTTTATCTCAACTCTCTATTGCCCCCTTACAGAGGGTGTTCATACGGTGAGTTGCAAGCTTCTGTCAGGGTGGTGCTGAATTCTTTATGAGTTGAAAAGCCCCCAGGTCGACGTGGAGCTTTGGCTGGAAAAGGAAACATTGTGCATGAAAATTAGTTGGCCAATTGCACTGTCTGTCCTTTTTTTTTTTGATCATTTAAACCCACAAACACATTGACAAATATCTCAGAGAGAGAGTGAAGGGGAGATGAGAAAAATGTTTGTTTATAATCTCCCAATACTCTCCCTTTCATGTGATTTGATTGACCCAGCCAGGGAGGGGAGGGGGGAAGGGGAGGTGCTGCCATTTCACCACTCACTTTTTTCAGTACGCTTCCCTCCAATCAGCTCTGTGCTGGTCTACCGACAGCGTTGCTGGTTGATAGAACTCAAAGAGATTACATTTATTGACTGTGAAATATACTGTATAGAGGGAAGTAAGAGCTTTGTGATTTTGGTGATTGATTCACTACTGGATTGCAAAAATTAAAGTAGCTTTCACAAAATTCCCATGATTTTCCAGAAATCATGGACGGAGGATTTTGGAGTACTTGCTTTTTCCCCTCCTGATTCCTGGAATCTTCCAAGCGGGATTTCTGGAAAACATGGGTTATTTGGGATATATTCACAACCTAGATTGATAAATAAACATCTAGTTCAACTGAGTATATTACAACAGACATTTGTTTCTTATAGTGACATTATGATGGCTGTACTGTATGTATGGGAGATGAGTATTGATTGTATTCAAATTGATTTTACTTGTGCTCCTCTGATCAATTGCGACTTATCCCATAAGACTAATAGGATGCATGGTGGATGACAGTTGTTTGACTGTGTGAGAAACCAAATCTGTCATAAACAGCACGTGAGCTGTAACACAGTCCCATCGTAGAGGTTATATATCTGTGGTTCCAATTACAGATTTGAACATTGAATGTCAATTTAGAAAGATTTTCTTTTACTTTTCATGTTTATGATTATACAGATAATACAGACAGAACAGGTAGACAGCAAAACACACGGATCCCTACCAAATCAAACCCACCCCAACCCTCCCATGCTCCAACAGAATACCGCGGTTCCCCTACCAAATCAAACCCACCCCAACCCTCATGCTCCAACAGAATACACACGGTTCCCCTACCAAATCAAACCCACCCCAACCCTCCCATGCTCCAACAGAATACACACGGTTCCCCTACCAAATCAAACCCACCCCAACCCTCCCATGCTCCAACAGAATACACGGTTCCCCTACCAAATCAAACCCACCCCAGCCCTCCCATGCTCCAACAGGGGGGAATACACGCGGTTCCCCTACCAAATCAATCCCACCCCAACCCTCCCATGCTCCAACAGAATACACGGTTCCCCTACCAAATCAAACCCCACCCAACCCTCCCATGCTCCAACAGAATACACACGGTTCCCCTACCAAATCAAACCCACCCCAACCCCTTCCATGCTCCAAAGAGCCCCAACCCCAAAAACCAGACTTAAAGCAGGTGTGATATCAAATTTGAGTAATATAATCAAACAAGAGGTAAATAAGAGTAAAATAGTCATACAGATTCTAATTCGAGTGTCACGTTCTGACCTTAGTTCCTTTATTATGTCTGTGTTAGTTTGGTCAGGCGTGAGTTGGGGTGGGTAGTCTGTTTTTTTCTATGTTGTGTTTATGTGTTTGGCCTGGTATGGTTCTCAATCAGAAGCAGCTGTCGATCGTTGTCTCTGATTGAGAATCATACTTAGGTAACCTGTTTTCCCCATTTTAGTTGTGGGTGATTGTGTTTGTCTCTGTGTCTTCACCAGACAGAACTGTTTTCGTTTGTGTTCAGTGTTAATAAATTCAACAAGGACGCGTGCCATGCATATTGGTCTGATCCTTCTTACTCCTTGTCAGAGGAAGGCAATGTCGCGTTACGTTGAGTTGTGAAATTAGCTGGGTCCATGTCTTCTACAAAGGAAAGGTTGCCAGATGTTATAAAATGTAATTTGCAGAATCCGTAACGGAGGAGCGTATTTTCTCTAGCTTGAGATGTTGCATAACTTCCTTTATCCAATGAAGTAGGGGAGGAAACCCATCCTTCCATTCAAATAGTGAAGACGTCTAGCTAGAAGAATAGTAAATTCCAGTATGTTGCCATAGAGCTGTTTAGGGCTTCCTGTGGTGCCACTCCAGCAGAACTGTTTAGAGGGGCTTCCTGTGGTGCCCTCCATAGAACTGTTTTAGAGGGCTTCCTGTGGTGCCACTCCATAGAACTGTTTAGAGGGCTTCCTGTGGTGCCACTCCATAGAACTGTTTAGAGGGCTTCCTGTGGTGCCACTCCATAGAACTGTTTAGAGGTTCCTGTGGTGCCACTATAGAACTGTTTAGAGGGGCTTCCCTGTGGTGCCACTCCATGGACCTGTTTAGAGGGCTTCCTGTGGTGCCCTCCATATAACTGTTCAGAGGGCTTCCCTGTGGTGCCACTCCATATAACTGTTTAGAGGGGCTTCCTGTGGTGCCACTCCATAGAACTGTTTAGAGGCTTCCTGTGGTGCCACTCCATGGACCTGTTTAGGGGGCTTCCTGTGGGTGCCACTCCATATAACAGTTTAGAGGCTTCCTGTGGTGCCACTCCATATAACTGTTTAGAGGAGCTTCCTGTGGTGCCACTCCATAGAACTGTTTAGAGGCTTCCTGTGGTGCCACTCCATAGAACTGTTTAGAGGGCTTCCCTGGTGCCACTCCATAGAACTGTTTAGAGAGGGCTTCCTGTGGTGCCACTCCATAGAACTGTTTAGAGGGGCTTCCTGTGGTGCCACTCCCATGGTTTAGAGGAAAACCCTGTGGTGCCCCTCCATGAGAACTGTTCAGAGGGGCTTCCTGTGGTGCCACTCCATAGAACTGTTTAGAGGGGCTTCCTGTGGTGCCACTCCATAGAACTGTTTAGAGGGCTTCCTGTGGTGCCACTCCATGGACCTGTTTAGAGGGGCTTCCTGTGGTGCCACTCCCATGGAACTGTTAGAGGGCTTCCTGTGGTGCCACTCCATATAACTGTTCAGAGGGCTTCCTGGTGCCACTCCATAGAACTGTTTAGAGGCTTCCTGTGGTGCCACTCCATGGACCTATTTGAGGCTTCCTGTGGTGCCACTCCATAGACCTGTTTAGAGGCTTCCTGTGGTGCCACTCCATAGAACTGTTTAGAGGGCTTCCTGTGGTGCCACTCCATAGAACTGTTTAGAGGGCTTCCTGTGGTGCCACTCCATGGACCTGTTTAGAGGGCTTCCTGTGGTGCCACTCCATAGAACTGTTTAGAGGGGCTTCCTGTGGTGCCACTCCATAGAACTGTTTAGAGGGGCTTCCTGTGGTGCCACTCCATAGAACTGTTTAGAGGGGCTTCCTGGTGCCACTCCATAGACCTGTTTAGAGGGCTTCCTGTGGTGCCACTCCATAGAACTGTTTAGAGGGCTTCCTGTGGTGCCACTCCCAGAACTGTTTAGAGTGGCTTCACTCCATAGAACTGTTTAGAGGGCTTCCTGTGGTGCCCTCCATAGAACTGTTTAGGGGCTTCCTGTGGTGCCACTCCATAGAACTGTTTAGAGGGGCTTCCTGTGGTGCCACTCCATAGAACTATTTAGAGGGCTTCCTGTGGTGCCCTCCATAGAACTGTTTAGAGGGGGCTTCCTGTGGTGCCACTCCATATAACTGTTTAGAGGGCTTCCTGTGGTGCCACTCCCATAGAACAGAGGGCTTCCTGTGGTGCCACTCCATGGAACTGTTTAGAGGGGCTTCCTGTGGTGCCACTCCATAGAACTGTTTAGAGGGGCTTCCTGTGGTGCCACTCCATAGAACTGTTTAGAGGGCTTCCTGTGGTGCCACTCCATAGAAGCATTCAGAGGGCTTCCTGTGGTGCCACTCCATATAACTGTTTAGAGGGCTTCCTGTGGTGCCACTCCATAGAACTGTTTAGAGGGGCTTCCTGTGGTGCCACTCCATGGACTGTTTAGAGGGCTTCCTGTGGTGCCTCCATAGAACTGTTTAGAGGGCTTCCTGTGGTGCCATTCCATATAACTGTTCAGAGGGCTTCCTGTGGTGCCACTCCATAGAACTGTTTAGAGGGGCTTCCTGTGGTGCCACTCTCAATTTGGCACATGGCAATAAAGTAGCTGGGACCCTGCTTATATCCGTCACGAGTGGGATCTAGTTCTGGTCTAATCTTGGATCATTTTACCCTTGATCAATGCAACCGATTAACTATTTTAAATGTAATTGCAACATGTCTTAGACATATAGATGAAGAATGTATTCTCTGAAGCATACTCTGCCAATTTAATCTGCAAGTTGTTCGCCTAAATCCTCTTCCTATTGGTTCTGAAGCAAATTCAGGGATTCCAGATTGTGGGAGTTTAATAACATATAGACTAAACTTATGTCCCTTTTTATATAAGTGTTAACTATATGGGAGGAAAGTTGGCATGATGGGAAGTGGCTACAATATTTAAGATACAAAACTACGCAGTTGTAGGTACCGAAAGAAATGGGATGTAGGAATATTTGCCTTTTGTACTTAACTGTTCAAAAGACGCAAAACCCATATCAATGTAGTTCCAGTAAGGAGATCCCATTTCCAGATCAGATAGGAAACACCATGTCCTAATAATGATAGAGAGAATGTTATTTAACCCTTGTGTGGTGTTTGGGTCTGTGGGATCCATTTTCAATGTTAACTCAAATAAAAAATGATACAATAAAAAATAAAAAAAATTCAACCTGAGACTCCATTGGCCTTGGCTCATTTGCTGTGAAGAACATGTAAAATAAGCACACTGTGCACCCCCTACACATTTATATTACATATGTGTATAAGGGCACAAGGCGAGACCAAAACGCAGAACACAGGGGGCAGATGGTAGAGCGCCGATATTTATTATAACAAAGGGAGTAGGCAAAGGCAGGTCGGGGACAGGCGAGAGTTCAGAAACCAGGTCAGAGTCCGAATAGTACCAGACGATAGGCAGTCTCGAGGTCAGGCCAGGCAGGGGTCAGAAACCAGATCCGAGTCCAAAACAGAACAAGAGGATAGGCAGGCTGGTAGTCAGAACAGGCATGCTGGTAGTCAGAACAGGCAGAGTGGTCAGGCAGCCGGGTTCGGAGTCAGGACAGGCAAGGGTCGAAACCAGGAGGACTAGAAACAAACAGAGACTGGGAAAAATAGGAGCAAGGAAAAACGCTGGTTGACTTGGAAAACAAGACGAACTGGCCCAGAGAGACAGGAAACACGGGGATATATACTGGCCCAGAGAGACAGGAAACACGGGGATATATACTGGCCCAGAGAGACAGGAAACACGGGGATATATACTGGCCCAGAGAGACAGGAAACATGGGGATAAATACTGGCCCAGAGAGACAGGAAACACAGGGATATATACTGGCCCAGAGAGACAGGAAAGACTGGGGATATATACTGGCCCAGAGAGACAGGAAACACGGGGATATATACTGGCCCAGAGAGACAGGAAACACGGGGATATATACTGGCCCAGAGAGACAGGAAACACGGGAATATATACTGGCCCAGAGAGACAGGAAACACGGGGATATATACTGGCCCAGAGACAGGAAACACGAGGGATATATACTGGCCCAGAGAGACAGGAAACACGGGGATATATACTGGCCCAGAGAGACAGGAAACACGGGGATATATACTGGCCCAGAGAGACAGGAAACACGGGGATATATACTGGCCCAGAGAGACAGGAAACACAGGGATATATACCTGGCCCAGAGAGACAGGAAACACAGGGATATATACTGGCCCAGAGAGACAGGAAACACGGGGATATATACTGGCACCAGAGAGACAGGAAACACGGGGATATATACTGGCCCAGAGAGACAGGAAACACGGGGATATATACTGGCCCAGAGAGACAGGAAACACGGGGATATATACTGGCCCAGAGAGACAGGAAACACGGGGATATATACTGGCCCAGAGAGACAGGAAACACAGGGATATATACTGGCCCAGAGAGACAGGAAACACGGGGATATATACTGGCCCAGAGAGACAGGAAACACAGGGGATATATACTGGCCCAGAGAGACAGGAAACACGGGGATATATACTGGCCCAGAGAGACAGGAAACACAGGGATATATACTGGCCCAGAGAGACAGGAAACACGGGGATATATACTGGCCCAGAGAGACAGGAAACACAGGGATATATAC
>NW_027000319.1:0-8853 GCF_036934945.1 Oncorhynchus masou masou
TGCACCTAATTTATGAAAGTTGCCCATCGCAATATAAAGTCAAGAGAAGAAAAAGCCTAGAAGGAGGAGAAATGACTAGAAACGATTCGGTTGACCGTTTTATGTGTGGAATAATTGTCGGAGTTGAGGACCTTGTGCATTTCAGGTAAAATAACAACTAAATGTTTATATCCCAGGACAAATTAGATAGCAACAGCAAGCTGGCTAAATAGGACAAATTAGCTAGCAAGTGCAAGCTGGCTTGCTAAATTGCCATGCATGTTTAATGCTTTTTGACCGTCCCCAAATTAATATAATTGGATCAATACATTTATGTACGATGGCACACTCGCGCAGCCGGTTTGGGTTTTATGTAAGGCTCTGCATCTCAGTGCTAGAGGCATCACTACAGATTCGGGTTTGATCCCGGGCTGTGTCGCAGCCGGGAGACCAATGAGGCGGCGTACAATTGGCCCAGTGTTATCCGAGTTAGGTGAGGGTTTAGCTAGCTGGGATGTCCTTGTCCCATCGCGCTCTTGCGACTCCTTGTGGTGGCCGGGCGCATGCACGCTGACTTCTGGTCGCCAGCAGTATGGTGTTTCCTCCGACACATGGGTGCGGCTGGCTTCCGGGTTAAGTGAGCGGTGTGTCAAGAAGCGGTGCGGCTTGGCGGGGTCATGTTTCAGAGGACGCATGGCTCTCGACCTTCGCCTCTTTCCAGTCCACACGGGAGTTGCAGTGATGGGAAAAGACTGTAACTACCAATTGAATATCACAAAATTGGTACAAATAAAATAACTTTTGTATTGTGGAGCTCCTGCACCTAAATATAAACAGTGTGGCACCCAAAATTTGTAGCGGCACCTATTTCAGTCCATGTCAAGCCCTGGGGCTAAGCCTAGTGTACACTGAAGTCTGGACATGCCAAACGTAGTCAATAAGCAAGATTACATTTACTGGGCTTTTGATAAGGCCTAAAAAGGATAGGGTACAATTGTAATTACATGCACTTCTCCAGAAATAACAAACAAAATTGCTTTGCATTCAAGCCATGAACGTTCTCACTATAAACCCATAGACGGTGAATCTTTCTAATAAATTAGTTTTTTAATCTAATTAAATTACAAACAATGTTTTTTAAAACCACAACAATATTTCTAAATAGGATCGGGTCAGAAGCATGATATCATAAATTGCTTCTCATGTGTCATGACACTGTGTGCACACGTAGGCTTAATGTCTTTAAGCATTACATGTGCACGTCTATACAAAATACTAGGCTCCTTTCAATTGCAGAGCTGCCCATGTGCGAGGCAGATTCTCTGATGGAATAGTTTAGAGGTGCGTGTCTTTGGTAAACGGATGCTCTGTGAAAATGGGGATGGATAGTTCTAAGATCCCACAGCAATCACAAGATGAAATGTACAATTAAAAGGTTCTTTATTATACATTAAATTTACAGGGACACACTATCTTACTAAACATTTGTTTGATACTGTTTCGGTTTACTAACTACTAAGAGCCCAAATAGAAATGTATATTGAGGCTAGAGGTTAGGACTACAACACAATATTACAATGAGCCCAGCTAGAAAAAATAACAGCAGCAGAGTTACTTCCCTCACTCAGAGCTGGGATTGACATTCATTTGTTTGTTCGTTCGGCTCTTCCCAAGCAGGGTTAGTTCGGCTCTTCCGAGCAGGGTTCGTTAGGCTCTTCCCGAGCAAGGTTCGTTCGACTCTTCTGAGCAGGGTCGGCCTCCGTACGTGGCTTTGTAAGTATTGCGTGGTGACAGCTCTAGGCATGGAACACAAAAAATACAATGAGGGGCTGTACTAATCAACAATGTGGAAATTCACTCACACACACAGGAATATGAGCAGCATTCAGAACTGTTAGTAAAACCTCAATAGGTAGAACGGACAGAGAGAATATATGCTGTAGGCCTTGAGTCTTAAGCAGATAGATTCTAGTCGAGTCAGATACAATGCATGGACTCTGGACACATACAGACCCACCTAAATTAGGTTTCAAGCATCAAACATTTATATTAACTTCATGCCAAGATAAACTAGGACCAGGCAGATGAGTGGAGTGCTTTCCAAGGCAAAACGTTGCTCAGATTAATTACGGCTGTGATTGTGCATCAGCCATTCCATTCTGTGTGAGATCAGATGGAAGAAAGAGAGTATCTGGGTCTGTGTGAATGACAATTAGCCCAGATAGATAGAATGCACATGGAGAATGATCCCAGATGCTATGGGGGTCTCCTGGGAGAGCATTCTATGCAGCCCTTATGTGCGTGGGTATATGCGTGTGAGTGTATGGGTGTATGTAAATGTGTTTGAGCTCCTATTGCTTTGTCTCTGTAGCACAAAGAAAGCAATGCCACCACATGAAACATTACGTGCCTGGAGATATAAGAGGAGAACTGTAGGAGAGAGCATTCAGTATCTGTTTTCCCCCAATTCTTTTTCAAGAGAAGCACGGAGGTGTGTTGAGGGCTGATTTTCCTATGATTTAGCTGGGGATTATCCAAATGAACAGCCCCAATGAGCTAAACTGAGAGCAACCTACTTTTTCCTCTTTTGGAGTCGCTCTGGCATTTAGCAATTTCTCCAAACTGTTCTTGGTTCAACAGTTTCTCACATTTTTTCCATGCTAAGAATCTCGGTATATATGATGAGGCCTTTGCATGCTATGATGTAGTCTACATACACAAACAGTGTTGTTACAATAGTGGCATCTGGTTACCTTGGAGACTGGTTGTGCCCGTGTAGAATCGTATTATCGTCCAGCTGTCATTGCCTCATTCACATGCACAGGATTGATACCGAGCGGCCTCCCTATGCACTTCAACATGGTTCACAATGAGACTGATGCATGCACACACACAATCACATGGGCAGATAGGCACACACACACACGCGCACACACACACAGACTCACACACTCTCTCATTGTGTTCTGTGTGTTATGAATGTGACACACACAGCTGATGGTAGTCTCTGTGGACCACAGATCTAATTCTCCTGGAGTTATGGGACTGGGGCTGTGAATGGGCTGAATCCCATAAAGCACTTGATTAACACAACTCTTTCATTTAGCTACCAGCCCAGTGCTTTGTAATTGCTTATACAGACGAGCATCTTGTCCTCAGATGACACCTTTCACTGCCAAATGACACATATTAACCTACTGTCTTCCATTTGAGGTCCACATCACGTGACTGACTTCATTTGCTTTTGTACATTAAAATGCTTTGTTGTTGCTCCTGCAGAATGTGTTTCCTCTCTTGTCTTTACGTTGTAGCCTCGGGTGCTACTGTGTTCGCTCATGTCCTTGCCAACCAGGAGCAGCTTGATGGGTCCCCATAGACTCCACTGGTGGGCTGATTCATCTGCTTTATGGAGCTGCTGTACATCCCAACACAAGCCAAGAGTTTCAGGAGCTTTAGGACTTCACAGGTGTTAGCATCAGACCTACCGTCAAACAGACATACGCAGATAAGCTCACGCACACACACACACTCACCTATGAAAGCAGGCCCTTTCTTCATTTTGGCCTTCATGGGCATCCATCCCGTGAATTTCCCAGCTCTATTAATAAGGACACAAAGATGTAAAACACAATGACATGGTTGTCTGAGTGTCTATAACGCAAACCATTCATGCCAGTTATTTACTCAGTCATAGGCTGGAGAATGAGATGTATCTCTCTATTCGCACTGGTTGTTCTTCTCAATTACGTTATCATACAATACAATAACACACACACGCACGCACGCACACACACACACACACACACACACACACACACACACACACACACACACACACACACACACACACACACACACACACACACACACACACACACACACACACACACACTCACACTCACACTCACACTCACACAAGCTACAGCAACATGGTGCAAGCCTGGCGATGTGATACATTCGCATTGTGGAGGTTAATCGTTCAGGGCACATGACAAATCATCTCAAACACTACTTCAATCTGTACTGAATCATCAGTCCACCACTCATTTAAATTATCTCCATTAACTTCACTCAGGAAATAATGCCTTTCTTAGCTAGAGTGGCTGAAAGAGGCTCTTTGAACCCCCTCACCTGATAACTCTTGGGAGATAATCAAAATAGGGATGGTAGACTTTCCAAGAAAGTGTTTTGTAATTGCAGCCAATGATGCTGATTATTAAACTCCAAAACAACAGTACTTTTCCCCTAGCAGAGATCTAACTATTGCGTGGGTGGTATGAGACCAGATTGAGGAGGAGTGGAGTCTAAGGTCGTTCCTGCTCCTATTCATCTAATTGGAAAATAAGTGTAACTGCTGTAGTTCTAGGCAACAGAGCAGAAAGTTGGTAATGATGAACACCATTATAGCTAAGTCCTTGATCATAACCGCCAAGATAATGTTGGGTCCTTTGAAAATGCACCTGAACATTCCCCTGACACAGCAAGCAAGGTGAAATATCCTTCAGAGGCAGCCAGCTGCTGATATTACCAACATCATATACTCCATTGTTAAACCTCATAAGGTTTTCTATGAAGAGTGTACATTTTGGGCTGATGTTTAAACGGAGTTACATCAACATACAGTAGTGTCGCTCACATCACACACTATTGTTGCACCTGTGGGCCTACTGTACTGGACATAGTCAATAGTAACCTGATCATCCTACTTATTTTTAGCCGATGTTTCTAATATGCTACATCAGCACATACAGTGTGGTGCAGATGGCTGTCCTGTGTAGGTGAAGGTCAGTCGGTGTCCAGGCTAGGTGCTGTGGATCGGACACTTCTCATTACAGTACGGTACAGTAGAGGGTCCTGGCCTCACACATCCCATTTATGCCATTACAGTTATGCTATTTCTAGTTAAACCCTGGCCATTGATAGATGACATTGCCAAGAGCAAGGCCACAGCTGAAATGTAGATTTATTACATTATTAAAACCATGCAAAAATTCACCCGAAACTTGAGGGGAATTGTCACACGTATTTTTTTGTTTATAATGACTGTGCAGGTGAAACTACGAGAGGTTCATTTCAGACGACAGCGACAGCCATGTGACAAACTTGTCATCTCTGCTGATCAATAAATACAGTGAGCCACTGTCAACATGTCAGTTGTGATTTGAGCTCTGGTGACAAGCATGTACCTTCATTGTGATTGATGATGACATTGTGGCTTCGAGATGTTTTTACATTAGGTGGCCATACATCTATTATGATGCCTCACCACTGCGCAGAGATGGGACCAAGTCACAATTTTGCAAGTCCTAAGCAAGTTTCAAGTCTTAACCTTCGTATTTCGAGTCAAGTGTACATCCCATGTAATAACGGGTGAGTCTCAAGTAAAGTCCAAAGTTCCACAGCTCAGGTTGAGTCAAGTCACAAGTCTCTAATATAAGGATCTAGTCTTCAAATCAATGGTTAAGTGTTTTACGCCAATTTCATTGCAATTGCGATGCATCCTTGATTTTGGACAAACGTTTTACAAACTGCATCCCTTTCCCCCACTACCACACAGTCTTTGAAACTGAAAGCAAATTTTTTGGGGACCAATGAAGCCCTGACACACAGGTGGCCCCACGGGTCCCAAAGTGGTGGGGCAAATTCTTTCCCTGGGGCCAGGAGTTCTCCTAATCTGGTAAACTAACCAGGTATGAATCAGGACCCTATAGAGTCTGACAGTGATTCATTAGTAGTTGTAAAAAGGTAAATTTAAGGGCATGAAAAGAAACGCACTCTACACACACGTACGCATTGATGTTGTATTGTAAATATGTAAGAGTGGAGTAGTGGCCTGAGGGAACACACTAAACGTGGGGTTATGAAATGTCATGTCATGTAATATTTTAAACTGTAGAGTAACTGTCTTAATGTTGCTGGACCCCAGGAAGAGTAGCTCCTGCCTTGGCATTAGCTAATGGGGATCCTTAATAAAATAAAATGTGAACAAATTGACATTTGAGTCATATAGCAGACACTCTGATCCAGATTGACTTACAGTAGCAAATAGGGTTAAGTGCCTTGCTCAAGAGCACACCAACAGATATTTTACCTAGTTGGCTCAGAGATTCAAACCATTACATTTTGGTTACTGGTCCAATGCCCTTAGTCACTAGGCTACCTGCCACCTAGTTATAGAGACATTTTCTAACCAGGTCAAATGTTTTTAAAGAAATTCTGAAGAAAAAAAACTCCTGGCCCTATGGAGGTTGAAAACTATGTCAGACTGCAGCACCCTTGTGCTTTTAAAATGTGACATTCCTTTACACAGACACATTTGCAATTGCACTCGAGCACTCACAGTGCTGTGCTTGCTTTGTGGAGGTTTGCATTGTATAGGCCTTTGCAACTGCAATTAAAAAGCAACTCACCAGTGGTATATAATACTTAAGTAAAAAATAGTTTAATGTACTAGTTAAGTCGTTTTTTGGGGTATCTATACTTTACATTATTAGTTATATTTTTGACCATTTTTACTTTTACTCAACTACATTCCTAAAAAGAATGATGTACTTTTTAACTCCATACATTTTCCATGACACCCAAATGTACCCGTTATGTTTTGAATGCTTAGCAGGACAGGAAATGGTCCAATTCACACAATTATAAAGAGAAAGTCCCTGGTCATCTCTGAGTGTTGGTGTGTACGTTTGAGACTTAAATATATTTTAAACCAAATACTTTTATACTTTTACTCAAGTAGTAGTTTACTGGGTGACTTTCACTTTTACTTGAGTCATTGTCTATTAAGATATCTTTACTTTTACTCAAGTATGACAATTGCATACTTTTTCCACCACTGTATGTAATCAGTATTGTGTTGTTTGATTCAGTTCAGTTAATAATTTTGTATTGAATAGGTCAAGGTAGCCTTGCCAGCCAGACCAAGTTTGAATGTAGCCCAAACCAAATTTGAGCACATTCACATTTTCTCCTAACACAAATACAGTGGGGCAAAAAAGTATTTAGTCAGCCACCAATTGTGCAAGTTCTCCCACTTAAAAAGATGAGAGAGGCCTGTAATTTTCATCATAGGTACACTTCAACTATGACAGACAAAATTAGAAAAAAAATCCAGAAAATCACATTGTAGGATTTTTAATGAATTTATTTGCAAATTATGGTGGAAAATAAGTATTTGGTCAATAACAAAAGTTTATCTCAATACTTTGTTATATACCCTTTGTTGTCAATGACAGAGGTCAAACATTTGCTGTAAGTCTTCACAAGGTTTTCACACACTGTTGCGGGTATTTTGGCCCATTCCTCCATGCAGATCTCCTCTAGGGCAGTGATGTTTTGGGGCTGTTGCTGGGCAACACGGACTTTCAACTCCCTCCAAAGATTTTCTATGGGGTTGAGATCTGGAGACTCGCTAGGCCACTCCAGGACATTGAAATGCTTCTTACGAAGCCACTCCTTCGTTGCCCGGGCGGTATGTTTGGGATCATTGTCATGCTGAAAGATCCAGCCACGTTTCATCTTCAGTGCCCTTGCTGATGGAAGGAGGTTTTCACTCAAAATCTCACAATACATGGCCCCATTCATTCTTTCCTTTACACGGATCAGTCGTCCTGGTCCCTTTGCAGAAAAACAGCCCCAAAGCATGATGTTTACACCCCCATGCTTCACAGTAGGTATGGTGTTCTTTGGATGAAACTCAGCATTCTTTGTCCTCCAAACACAACGAGTTGAGTTTTTACCAAAAAGTTATATTTTGGTTTCATCTGACCATATGACAGGGGGACAAGTCTGGCACTGCAGGATTTGAGTCCCTGGCGGCGTTGTGTGTTACTTTACTTTGTTACTTTGGTTCCAGCTCTCTCTCATTCACTAGGTCCCCCCTTGTGGTTCTGGGATTTTTGCTCTTGTGCTCTTCCGTTCTTGTGATAATTTTGACCCCATGTGGTGAGGTCTTGCGTGGAGCCCCAGATCGTGGGAGATTATCAGTGGTCTTGTATGTCTTCCATTTCCTAATAATTGCTCCCACAGTTGATTTCTTCAAACCAAGCTGCTTACCTATTGCAGATTCAGTCTTCCCAGCCTGGTGCAGGTCTACAATTTTGTTTCTGGTGTCCTTTGACAGCTCTTTGGTCTTGGCCATAGTGGAGTTTGGAGTGAGACTGTTTGAGGTTGTGGACAGGTGTCTTTATACTGATAACAAGTTCAAACAGGTGCCATTAATACAGGTAACGAGTGGAGGACAGAGTTACAGGTCTGTGAGAGCCAGAAATCTTGCTTGCTTGTAGGTGACCAAATACTTATTTTCCACCATAATTTGCAAATAAATATAAAAATCCTACAATTGTCACACCCTGACCATAGTTTGCTTTGTATGTTTCTATGTTTTGCTGGTCAGGGTGTGATCTGATGGGGCATTCTATGTTGGATGGTCTTGTTTGTCTATTTCTATGTCTCAGCCAGATGCTGGTTCTCAATCAGAGGCAGGTAGTAGTCAGTTGTCTCTGATTGTGAACCATATTTAGGTAGCCTGGGTTTCACTGTGTGTTTTGTGGGTGATTGTTCCTGTCTCTGTGTTTTCACCAGATAGGACTGTTTAGGTTTTCACACAGTTATTGTTTTGTTAGTTATTTCATGTCGAGTTCCTTTATTAAAGAACATGAATAACCATCACGCTGCATTTTGGTCCGCTTCTCCTTCACCAGAGAAGAAACCCTTACAACAATGTGATTTTCTGGATTTTTTTTCTAATTTTGTCTGTCATAGTTGAAGTGTACCTATGATGAAAATTACAGGCCTCTCTCTATTTTTTTAAGTGGGAGAACTTGCACAATTGGTGGCTAACTAAATACTTTTTTGCCCCACTGTAAGTGG
>NW_027000320.1:0-8853 GCF_036934945.1 Oncorhynchus masou masou
GAGCACCACTGAACCATACACACACACTGAGCACTGAGCACCACTGTACCATACACACACACTGAGCACTGAGCACCACTGAACCATACACACACACTGAGCACCATTGAACCATACACACACACAACAACCAGGAAGTCCACTATGAAGTGCTTCCGTGCATGTATTTGAGTGTGTCAGTGTGTTCTTAGGGAAAGGGGGGATACCTAGTCAGTTGTACAACTGAATGCCTACAACTGAAATGTGTCTTCCGCATTTAACCCAACCCCTCTGAATCAGTCAGTTAGATATCAGCTTTCTTATAGAAACACAGAGAAACACTCTTGTTTGGTAATGTTCTAATGATGAGTCACTGTAAAGCTAGCTTAGCGGTGGCTAATGGGAGACTCTTGTTGGGTGATGTTCTCATGGAGTCACTGTAAAGCTAGCTTAGCGGTGGCTAATGAGAGACTCTTGTTGGGTGATGTTCTAATGATGAGTCACTGTAAAGCTAGCTTAGCGGTGGCTAATGGGAGACTCTTGTTTGGTAATGTTCTAATGATGAGTCACTGTAAAGCTAGCTTAGCGGTGGCTAATGGGAGACTCTTGTTGGGTGATGTTCTAATGATGAGTCACTGTAAAGCTAGCTTAGCGGTGGCTAATGGGAGACTCTTGTTGGGTGATGTTCTAATGATGAGTCACTGTAAAGCTAGCTTAGCGGTGGCTAATGGGAGACTCTTGTTGGGTGATGTTCTCATGGAGTCACTGTAAAGCTAGCTTAGCGGTGGCTAATGGGAGACTTGTTGGGTGATGTTCTAATGATGAGTCACTGTAAAGCTAGCTTAGCGGTGGCTAATGGGAGACTCTTGTTGGGTGATGTTCTCATGGAGTCACTGTAAAGCTAGCTTAGCGGTGGCTAATGGGAGACTCTTGTTGGGTGATGTTCTAATGATGAGTCACTGTAAAGCTAGCTTAGCGGTGGCTAATGGGAGACTCTTGTTGGGTGATGTTCTAATGATGAGTCACTGTAAAGCTAGCTTAGCGGTGGCTAATGGGAGACTCTTGTTGGGTGATGTTCTCATGGAGTCACTGTAAAGCTAGCTTAGCGGTGGCTAATGGGAGACTCTTGTTGGGTGATGTTCTAATGATGAGTCACTGTAAAGCTAGCTTAGCGGTGGCTAATGGGAGACTTGTTGGGTGATGTTCTCATGGAGTCACTGTAAAGCTAGCTTAGCGGTGGCTAATGGGAGACTCTTGTTGGGTGATGTTCTAATGATGAGTCACTGTAAAGCTAGCTTAGCGGTGGCTAATGGGAGACTCTTGTTGGGTGATGTTCTCATGGAGTCACTGTAAAGCTAGCTTAGCAGTGGCTAATGTCAGACTAGTTGGGTGATGTTCTATGGATGAGTCACTGTAAAGCTAGCTTAGCGGTGGCTAATGGGAGACTCTTGTTGGGTGATGTTATGGATGAGTCACTATAGAGCTAGCTTAGCGGTGGCTAATGTCAGTCTCTTGTTGGATGATGTCCTATGGATGAGTCACTGTAGAGCTAGCTTAGCTGTGGCTAATAGAAGAACAACACAGATGAAACGGGGCAAGGCACGGTCAGGGATGTACTGAGAGGACAGAGAGAGAAAGAGAGAGAAGGGCATAAATGGAGAACATGGGGTGAGAGAGCAAGAGAGCCTTACTGTATGTCCCACGCTGTAGCCAACTCTTCTATTTCTATGTTCTAGTTTTCTAATGTGAAAAAGGGGCCCTGTGGGAAAAGGGTTGGGCACCTCTGCCATAGAGGGCTGGTCAATGGTAGTGCACAGTATAGGGAATCGGGTGGCATTTGGGCCACAACCTTATTAGTTTCCATTGGTCGCTGTAAAGCCTGTGACTCAGAGAAACAGGAACAGAGGAAGTTATTGAAACAGGTCAGTCAGACGGACACTGTGGGGTCAGCAATGGAAATCTATGGTTGTTCTGGGCAGAACAGGGCCTGTCTGATCTGCAGTTTAAATGAGGTGACAGAGGCTGGGCTGCATCTCAGTCGTCTAAAGAGACTCCCTTGTCCCGTCCTTGTTTCCTTTCCTTCATCTGCAGGAGAAGATGCTTCCTCAGACTATTGAAACCACCCATAAATGACATGCTATCATATAATGTGTTTGTTGTGTGTGCGTGTGTTTGTGCATGCATGCGTGTGTTAGGGTGCTTCCATGTGTGTTAGCATGTGTGTGTGTTATCCCTTTCATACTTAAACGTTTTTCCAGCACCTTGATCATACCGCCAACTTTTGTCAGACTATTCCAAACTCTGAAAATATGTTTCTGGCATCAAAACCTAAACTTTTATTTCCACCAAACAACCTAGAATCCTAATAATTTCAGTAAAGTTCTGCCTACGGCTTAGTATGAAACGTAGCCCTGAGGCGGCATCAGCACCACTATGCTCTTAAACTCTTGATAGTTGTTAGGCAACGCCCATTAACTGTCCTCCTTGCAGTTCTAAACTTTGGAAGGCATGTCACTTCACCAATCTCTTGGCATAGCCCACCGCTAAGCAGTGCACGGTTTTCTTAACGACCACAGGATGCTAGGGATGGACATGAGTCAACCACAGGATGCTAGGGATGGACATGAGTCAACCACAGGATGCTAGGGATGGACATGAGTCAACCACAGGATGCTAGGGATGGACATGAGTCAACTACAGGATGCTAGGGATGGACATGAGTCAACTACAGGATGCTAGGGATGGACATGAGTCAACCACAGGATGCTAGGGATGGACATGAGTCAACCACAGGATGCTAGGGATGGACATGGAGTCAACCACAGGATGCTAGGGATGGACATGAGTCAACCACAGGATGCTAGGGATGGACATGAGTCAACCACAGGATTAGGGATGGACATGAGTCAACTACAGGATGCTAAGGATGGACATGAGTCAACCACAGGATGCTAGGGATGGACATGAGTCAACCACAGGATGCTAGGGATGGACATGAGTCAACTACAGGATGCTAGGGATGGACATGAGTCAACTACAGGATGCTAGGATGGACATGAGTCAACCACAGGATGCTAGGATGGACATGAGTCAACTACAGGATGCTAAGGGATGGACATGGGTCAACTACAGGATGCTAGGGATGGACATGTCAACCACAGGATGCTAGGGATGGACATGAGTCAACTACAGGATGCTAGGGATGGACATGAGTCAACCACAGGATGCTAGGGATGGACATGAGTCAACTACAGGATGCTAGGGATGGACATGAGTCAACCACAGGATGCTAGGGATGGACATGAGTCAACCACGGGATGCTAGGAATGGACATGAGTCAACTACAGGATGCTAGGGATGGACATGAGTCAACCACAGGATGCTAGGGATGGACATGAGTCAACCACAGATGCTAGGGATGGACATGAGTCAACTACAGGATGCTAGGGACATGAGTCAACTACAGGATGCTAGGGATGGACATGAGTCAACTACACGATGCTAAGGATGGACATGAGTCAACCACAGGATGCTAGGGATGGACATGAGTCAACCAGGGATGCTAGGGATGGACATGAGTCAACTACAGGATGCTAGGGATGGACATGAGTCAACCACAGGATGCTAGGGATGGACATGAGTCAACTACACGATGCTAGGGATGGACATGAGTCAACCACAGGATGCTAGGGATGGACATGAGTCAACTACAGGATGCTAGGGATGGACATGAGTCAACCACAGGATGCTAGGGATGGACATGAGTCAACTACAGGATGCTAGGGATGGACATGAGTCAACCACAGGATGCTAGGGATGGACATGAGTCAACTACAGGATGCTAGGGATGGACATGAGTCAACCACAGGATGCTAGGGATGGACATGAGTCAACCACGGGATGCTAGGAATGGACATGAGTCAACTACAGGATGCTAGGGATGGACATGAGTCAACTACACGATGCTAAGGATGGACATGAGTCAACCACAGGATGCTAGGGATGGACATGAGTCAACTACAGGATGCTAGGGATGGACATGAGTCAACTACAGGATGCTAGGGATGGACATGAGTCAACCACAGGATGCTAGGGATGGACATGAGTCAACTACACGATGCTAGGGATGGACATGAGTCAACTACACGATGCTAGGGATGGACATGAGTCAACCACACGATGCTAAGGATGGACATGAGTCAACCACAGGATGCTAGGGATGGACATGAGTCAACCACAGGATGCTAGGGATGGACATGAGTCAACTACAGGATGCTAGGGATGGACATGAGTCAACTACAGGATGCTAGGGATGGACATGAGTCAACCACAGGATGCTAGGGATGGACATGAGTCAACTACAGGATGCTAGGGATGGACATGAGTCAACTACAGGATGCTAGGGATGGACATGAGTCAACCACAGGATGCTAGGGATGGACATGAGTCAACTACAGGATGCTAGGGATGGACATGAGTCAACCACAGGATGCTAGGGATGGACATGAGTCAACTACACGATGCTAAGGATGGACATGAGTCAACCACAGGATGCTAGGGATGGACATGAGTCAACCACATGGATGCTAGGGATGGACATGAGTCAACCACAGGATGCTAGGGATGGACATGAGTCAACTACAGGATTTTAGGGATGGACATGAGTCAACCACAGGATGCTAGGGATGGACATGAGTCAACCACAGGATGCTAGGGATGGACATGAGTCAACCACAGGATGCTAGGGATGGACATGAGTCAACTACAGGATTTTAGGGATGGACATGAGTCAACCACAGGATGCTAGGGATGGACATGAGTCAACCACAGGATGCTAGGGATGGACATGAGTCAACTACACGATGCTAAGGATGGACATGAGTCAACCACAGGATGCTAGGGATGGACATGAGTCAACTACAGGATGCTAGGGATGGACATTAGTCAACTACAGGATGCTAGGGATGGACATGAGTCAACCACAGGATGCTAGGGATGGACATGAGTCAACCACAGGATGCTAGGGATGGACATGAGTCAACTACAGGATGCTAGGGATGGACATGAGTCAACCACAGGATGCTAGGGATGGACATGAGTCAACCACAGGATGCTAGGGATGGACATGAGTCAACTACAGGATGCTAGGGATGGACATGAGTCAACCACAGGATGCTAGGGATGGACATGAGTCAACTACACGATGCTAAGGATGGACATGAGTCAACCACAGGATGCTAGGGATGGACATGAGTCAACCACAGGATGCTAGGGATGGACATGAGTCAACCACAGGATGCTAGGGATGGACATGAGTCAACTACAGGATGCTAGGGATGGACATGAGTCAACCACAGGATGCTAGGGATGGACATGAGTCAACCACAGGATGCTAAGGATGGACATGAGTCAACCACAGGATGCTAGGGATGGACATGAGTCAACCACAGGATGCTAAGGATGGACATGAGTCAACCACAGGATGCTAAGGATGGACATGAGTCAACTACAGGATGCTAGGGATGGACATGAGTCAACCACAGGATGCTAGGGATGGACATGAGTCAACCACAGGATGCTAGGGATGGACATGAGTCAACCACAGGATGCTAGGGATGGACATGAGTCAACCACAGGATGCTAGGGATGGACATGAGTCAACCACAGGATGCTAGGGATGGACATGAGTCAACTACAGGATGCTAGGGATGGACATGAGTCAACCACAGGATGCTAGGGATGGACATGAGTCAACTACAGGATGCTAGGGATGGACATGAGTCAACCACAGGATGCTAGGGATGGACATGAGTCAACCACAGGATGCTAGGGATGGACATGAGTCAACCACAGGATGCTAGGGATGGACACATGAGTCAACCACAGGATGCTAGGGATGGACATGAGTCAACTACAGGATGCTAGGGATGGACATGAGTCAACTACAGGATGCTAGGGATGGACATGAGTCAACCACAGGATGCTAGGGATGGACATGAGTCAACCACAGGATGCTAGGGATGGACATGAGTCAACTACAGGATGCTAGGGATGGACATGAGTCAACCACAGGATGCTAGGGATGGACATGAGTCAACCACAGGATGCTAGGGATGGACATGAGTCAACCACAGGATGCTAGGGATGGACATGAGTCAACCACAGGATGCTAGGGATGGACATGAGTCAACCACAGGATGCTAAGGATGGACATGAGTTCCCCAACTGACGTCAAAACTCCATCTTTAACCAGGGATAAAAACATTTTGAAAAACTGTAAAAACTATTTGGTCTAAATGTTGTCTTGAAGACAACATTAATTTGCTTTGACTCTAGTGTTCCATTTGTACATGTGCATTTTCAGGACACATCAAAAAATGAACCAAGCCAAGCATCACTAAGTTTTTATACAGTGCATTAGGAAAATATTCAGACCCCTTGACTTTTTCCACATTTTGTTACATTACAGCCTTGTTCTAAAATGGACTGGGGAAAAATCCCCTCATCAATCTTCACACAATACCCCGTAATGACAAAGCAAAAACTGTTTTGTTGAAATTTTAGCTCATTTATGATACTCGAAATTGAGCTCAGGTGCATCCTGGTTCCATTGATCACCCTTGAGATGTTTCTACAACTTGATTGGAGTCCACCCATGGTTAATGTAATTGATTGGAGTCCACCTGTGGTTAATGTAATTGATTGGAGTCCACCTGTGGTTAATGTAATTGATTGGAGTCCACCTGTGGTTAATGTAATTGATTGGAGTCCACCTGTGGTTAATGTAATTGATTGGAGTCCACCTGTGGTTAATGTAATTGATTGGACAGGATCTGTGGAAGGGTATCAAACAATTTCTGCAGCATTGAAGGTCCCCAAGAACACAGTGGCCTCCATCATTCTTAAATGGAAGAAGTTTGGAACCACCAACACTGTTCCTAGAGCTGGCCTCCAGCCAAAGTAAACAATCGGGGAAGGAGGGCCTTGGTCAGGGAGGCGAGTCTCATAGCAGAATGTCTGAATACTCAGAATAAGGTGTAACAAAATGTGTAAAAGAGAAGGGCTCTGAATACTTTCAGGAAGCTCTGTAGATAAATGCCCACATAGTTTTTTACAGTGCTGCCTTTGTTAACAAACAATTCTTTCATTTTTTTCATTCGAGTACTGGAAAACAAATCATGCAAGAACTCTCATGCGAGTACTCAAACAGTCAAAAAAGGTCAAATGCCCTACTGGATGGATCCATAAAGAATTACTGTGGGAATTAATATCGCGGGATGAGGAAATGATTGGCTAATGCAATTTAAGTCATGTATCAAATTGTTGCTTACTGTTGTAAAACAGTAGATTTGAAGCAATACCAACATGTGGTCAACTAGATGATCATTTCTGCACCGTTTTCATTAGGACAGCGCCATTGACTGGGGACTTGTCTTGATAAGTGAATACATGTTAGATTTCCATTTGGATATTGCTTAGGCTACAATTAGGTCGGGGAAAATGTTAGCTAAGTTGAGTGCATACTGCCCGTGATCAGTTAGTTTACAAGAACACGTTACCAGGTTATGTAGTTTAACAAGTGGTATGTTTTGTTCTTCATTGCCAGCTGTTTCGTAGCCCAGTCCTGCTTCCCAACCAAAAGCATGTGACTTCACTGACTTGCCTGATAATCAATCAATGTGATTTGGTATCACTGAGTCTCTGTCTCTATACTGTAGGCTAGGCCTATTTGGTGATTTGGTATCACTGAGTCTCTGTCTCTATACTGTAGGCTAGGCCTATTTGGTGATTTGGTTTCACTGAGTCTCCCGTCTCTATACTGTAGGCTAGGCCTATTTGGTGATTTGGTTTCACTGAGTCTCCGTCTCTATACTGTAGGCTAGGCCTATTTGGTGATTTGGTATCACTGAGTCTCTGTCTCTATACTGTAGGCTAGGCCTATTTGGTGATTTGGTATCACTGGTCTCCGTCTCTATACTGTAGGCTAGGCCTATTTGGTGATTTGGTATCACTGAGTCTCCGTCTCTATACTGTAGGCTAGGCCTATTTGGTGATTTGGTATCACTGAGTCTCCGTCTCTATACTGTAGGCTAGGCCTATTTGGTGATTTGGTTTCACTGAGTCTCCGTCTCTATACTGTGGCTAGGCCTATTTGGTGATTTGGTATCACTGAGTCCTGTCTCCGTATACTGTAGGCTAGGCCTATTTGGTGATTTGGTTTCACTGAGTCTCCGTCTCTATACTGTAGGCTAGGCCTATTTGGTGATTTGGTATCACTGAGTCTCCGTCTCTATACTGTAGGCTAGGCCTATTTGGTGATTTGGTATCACTGAGTCTCCGTCTCTATACTGTAGGCTAGGCCTATTTGGTGATTTGGTTTCACTGAGTCTCTGTCTCTATACTGTAGGCTAGGCCTATTTGGTGATTTGGTATCACTGAGTCTCTGTCTCTATACTGTAGGCTAGGCCTATTTGGTGATTTGGTATCACTGAGTCTCTGTCTCTATACTGTAGGCTAGGCCTATTTGGTGATTTGGTTTCACTGAGTCTCCGTCTCTATACTGTAGGCTAGGCCTATTTGGTGATTTGGTATCACTGAGTCTCTGTCTCTATACTGTAGGCTAGGCCTATTTGGTGATTTGGTTTCACTGAGTCTCCGTCTCTATACTGTAGGCTAGGCCTATTTGGTGATTTGGTATCACTGAGTCTCCGTCTCTATACTGTAGGCTAGGCCTATTTGGTGATTTGGTATCACTGAGTCTCCGTCTCTATACTGTAGGCTAGGCCTATTTGGTGATTTGGTATCACTGAGTCTGTCTCCAAACTATAGGCTAGGCCTATTTGGTGATTTGGTATCACTGAGTCTTCGTCTCTG
>NW_027000321.1:0-8853 GCF_036934945.1 Oncorhynchus masou masou
GGTGGTTCAGTGAATCACACTTGTGTGGTGAGTAACCTTTCCAGAGGTCCAAACCCCCCCAATTTAGCTCAGTGTGCTAAAACAGTCTTGTTGTGCACAGGAGACCTGGATTCAAACCTTGTCTACCACATTTCCTTCCTGTCCTATTTCACTATAATTTTGTGATCAGCTAAAGGAAGGAATACAAAGCAGACTGTAATGGTAACGTACACAGTCGGCATGTATAAAAGGTGCAGTGAAACGCTTCTGTGCTAGCTCCCTCAACATTCCAGTACACAAATCAATATCCCCACACCCTCAGGTTAGACCCAGGTTAGCCCCAGGTTAGCCCCAGGTTAGACCCAGGTTAGCCCCAGGTTAGCCCCAGGTTAGCCCCAGGTTAGACCCAGGTTAGACCCAGGTTAGCCCCAGGTTAGCCCCAGGTTAGCCCCAGGTTAGACCCAGGTTAGACCCAGGTTAGCCCCAGGTTAGACCCAGGTTAGACCCAGGTTAGACCCAGGTTAGACCCAGGTTAGACCCAGGTTAGACCCAGGTTAGGTTACACACCACTGTTCCAAACAGAGCTGATGATGAATAGCTTGACCTGTCTAGCGTACTGTAGGATATACACAAACCAGGGCTTCTATTGTCTGGCTCATTGATAAAACCCTCTCTGCCCCTAAACCTGCTGACAGGGCTGTAACAAGGCCCAACCCCCGCTACGTCCGGCACCCCTATCCTCTCCCCCATCCCCCTCTGGCCTCCATCCAGCCCCACAATGTCCCCTAGGCGCTCGGCCCTGGCCGAGGCCGGTTGGTCTTGGCGGGTGAGTCTGTGGGCTGGAAAAAGGGCCTGGCCGGTGCTTTGTATAAGCCTCTGTGCTGGACCGGGTGAAAGCCCAGCGGGATTAGGTTAATACAGCAGGGGGCGAGGCCCGGAGGGAAGTCACCGGGAGAGGGATCAGAGCCATGGGAACTGGGGGTGGGTGCAGTGGGCGTGGAGGGGTCTGTTTGAGTGCATAGCTCCTCTCTCTGAGTTCTTAGGCCTTAATACACACACACGGGTTCAGACACACATGCACACACACACACACACAATTGTTTCCAGGCCTGAACTGGTTCAAAGACACACACACACAATGGTTCAGACACACACACACACATAGTTCAGACACACACACACATAGGTTCAGACACACACACACTGGTTCAGAAGACACAAACACACACTGGTTCAGACACACACACACACACACACACACACACACACACACACACACGCACGCACACAACACACACACACACACTGTTGCTTTAGAAACAAACAATTTTTCACGCTACTTCACACAAACACAATGATACAGACACACACACACACGCACGCACGCACACACGCACACACACACACACACACAGTGGGGCAAAAAAGTATTTCGTCAGCCACCAATTATGCAAATGTTCCCACTTAAAAAGATGAGAGAGGCCTGTAATTTTCATCATAGGTACACTTCAACTATGACAGACAAAATGAGAGAAAAAAATCCAGAAAATCACATTGTAGGATTTTTAATGAATTTATTTGCAAATTATGGTGGAAAATAAGTATTTGGTCAATAACAAAAGTTTATCTCAATACTTTGTTATATACCCTTTGTTGGCAATGACAGAGGTCAAACGTTTTCTGTAAGTCTTCACAAGGTTTTCACACACTGTTGCTGGTATTTTGGCCCATTCCTCCATGCAGATCTCCTCTAGAGCAGTGATGTTTTGGGGCTGTTGCTGGGCAACACGGACTTTCAACTCCCTCCAAAGATTTTCTATGGGGTTGAGATCTGGAGACTGGCTAGGCCACTCCAGGACCTTGAAATGCTTCTTACGAAGCCACTCCTTCGTTGTCCGGGTGGTGTGTTTGGGATCATTGTCATGCTGAAAGACCCAGCCACGTTTCATCTTCAATGCCCTTGCTGATGGAAGGAGGTTTTCACTCAAAATCTCACGATACATGGCCCCATTCATTCTTTCCTTTACAAAGGAATCAGTCATCCTGGTCTCTTTGCAGAAAAACAGCCCCAAAGCATGATGTTTCTACCCCCATGCTTCACAGTAGGTATGGTGTTCTTTGGATGCAACTCAGCATTGTTTGTCCTCCAAACACGACAAGTTGAGTTTTTACCAAAAAGTTATATTTTGGTTTCATCTGACCATATGACATTCTCCCAATCTTCTTCTGGATCATCCAAATGCTCTCTAGCAGACTTCAGACGGGCCTGGACATGTACTGGCTTAAGCAGGGGGACACGTCTGGCACTGCAGGATTTGAGTCCCTGGTGGCGTAGTGTGTTACTGATGGTAGGCTTTGTTACTTTGGTCCCAGCTCTCTGCAGGTCATTCACTAGGTCCCCCCATGTGGTTCTGGGATTTTTGCTCGCCGTTCTTGTGATAATTTTGACCCCACGGTGTGAGATGTTGTGTGGAGCCCCAGATCGAGGGAGATTATCAGTGGTCTTGTATGTCTTCCATTTCCTAATAATTGCTTCCTACAGTTGATTTCTTCAAACCAAGCTGCTTACCTATTGCAGATTCAGTCTTCCCAGCCTGGTGCAGGTCTACAATTTTGTTTCTGGTGTCCTTTGACAGCTCTTTGGTCTTGGCCATAGTGGAGTTTGGAGTGTGACTGTTTGAAGTTGTGGACAGGTGTCTTTTATACTGATGACAAGTTCAAACAGGTGCCATTAATACAGGTAACGAGTGGAGGACAGAGGAGCCTCCTAAAGAAGAAGTTACAGATCTGTGAGAGCCAGAAATCTTTCTTGTTTGTAGGTGACCAAATACTTATTTTCCACCATAATTTGCAAATAAATTCATAAAAAATCCGACAATGTGATTTTCCGGATGGTTTTTTCTCATTTTGTCTGTCATAGTTGAAGACTAACTATGATGAAAATTACAGGCCTCTCTCATCTTTTTAAGTGAGAGAACTTGCACAATTGGTGGCTGACTAAATACTCCCCCCCCCCCTCACTGTATATCAATAGAGAAACTTTAAGAAGGCTCCTGTATTTATTCATGTACATCACCCATGATACTGTAGGTTACACAGCCCTGGGGCCTAACATCACCCATGATACTGTAGGTTACACAGCCCTGGGGCCTAACATCACCCATGATACTGTAGGTTACACAGCCCTGGGGCCTAACATCACCCATGATACTGTAGGTTACACAGCCCTGGGGCCTAACATCACCCATGATACTGTAGGTTACACAGCCCTGGGGCCTAACATCACCCATGATACTGTAGGTTACACAGCCCTGGGGCCTAACATCACCCATGATACTGTAGGTTACACAGCCCTGGGGCCTAACATCACCCATGATACTGTAGGTTACACAGCCCTGGGGCCTAACATCACCCATGATACTGTAGGTTACACAGCCCTGGGGCCTAACATCACCCATGATACTGTAGGTTACACAGCCCTGGGGCCTAACATCACCCATGATACTGTAGGCTACATAACCCTGGGGCCTAACATCACCCATGACATTGTAGGTTGGCACAGCCCTGGGGCCTAACATCACCCATGATATTGTAGTATAGCCCTGGGGCCTAACATCACCCATGATACTGTAGGCTACATAACCCTGGGCCTAACATCACCCATGATACTGTAGGTTACACAACCCTGGGGCCTAACATCACCCATGATACTGTAGGCTACACAACCCTGGGCCTAACATCACCCATGATACTGTAGTATAGCCCGGGCCTAACATCACCCATGATACTGTAGGCTACATAGCCCTGGGGCCTAACATCACCCATGATACTGTAGGCTACATAACCCTGGGCCTAACATCACCATGATACTGTGAGTACATAGCCCTGGGGCCTAACATCACCCATGATACTGTAGGCTACACAGCCCTGGGGCCCAACATCACCCATGATACTGTAGGTTACACAGCCCTGGGGGCCTTAACATCACCCATGATACTGTAGGCTACATAGCCCTGGGGCCTAACATCACCCATGATACTGTAGGTTACACAGCCCCGGGGCCTAACATCACCCATGATACTGTAGACTACATAACCCTGGGCCTAACATCACCCATGATACTGTAGGTTACACAGCCCTGGGCCTAACATCACCCATGATACTGTAGGCTACATAACCCTGGGCCTAACATCACCCATGATACTGTAGGTTACACAGCCCTGGGGCCTAACATCACCCATGATACTGTAGGTTACATAGCCCTGGGGCCTAACATCACCCATGATACTGTAGGTTACATAGCCCTGGGCCTAACATCACCCATGATACTGTAGGTTACACAGCCCTGGGCCTAACATCACCCATGATACTGTAGGCTACATAACCCCTGGGCCTAACATCACCCATGATACTGTAGGTTACACAGCCCTGGGGCCTAACATCACCCATGATACTGTAGGTTCATAGCCCTGGGGCCTAACATCACCCATGATACTGTAGGCTACATAGCCCTGGGCCTAACATCACCCATGATACTGTAGGTTACATAACCCTGGGGCCTAACATCACCCATGATACTGTAGGCTACACAGCCCTGGGGCCTAACATCACCCATGATACTGTAGGTTACATAGCCCCGGGCCTAACATCACCCATGATACTGTAGGCTACATAGCCCTGGGGCCTAACATCACCCATGATACTGTAGGCTACATAACCCTGGGCCTAACATCACCCATGATACTGTAGGTTACACAGCCCCGGGGCCTAACATCACCCATGATACTGTAGGCTACATAGCCCCGGGGCCTAACATCACCCATGATACTGTAGGTTACACAGCCCTGGGGCCTAACATCACCCATGATACTGTAGGTTACACAGCCACTGGGGCCTAACATCACCCATGATACTGTAGGCTACATAGCCCTGGGCCTAACATCACCCATGATACTGTAGGCTACACAGCCCTGGGGCCTAACATCACCCATGATACTGTAGGTTACACAGCCACGGGGCCTAACATCACCCATGATACTGTAGGCTACATAGCCCTGGGGCCTAACATCACCCATGATACTGTAGGTTACACAGCCCTGGGGCCTAACATCACCCATGATACTGTAGACTACATAACCCTGGGCCTAACATCACCCATGATACTGTAGGTTACACAGCCCTGGGTCTAACATCACCCATGATACTGTAGGCTACATAACCCTGGGCCGAGCATCACCCATGATACTGTAGGTTACACAGCCCTGGGGCCTAACATCACCCATGATACTGTAGTATAGCCCTGGGGCCTAACATCACCCATGATACTGTAGGTTATATAGCCCCGGGGCCTAACATCACCCATGATACTGTAGGTTACACAGCCCTGGGCCTAACATCACCCATGATACTGTAGGCTACATAACCCTGGGCCTAACATCACCCATGATACTGTAGGTTACACAGCCCTGGGGCCTAACATCACCCATGATATTGTAGTATAGCCCTGGGGCCTAACATCACCCATGATACTGTAGGCTACATAACCCTGGGCCTAACATCACCCATGATACTGTAGGTTACACAACCCTGGGGCCTAACATCACCCATGATACTGTAGGCTACACAGCCCTGGGGCCTAACATCACCCATGATACTGTAGGTTACACAGCCACGGGGCCTAACATCACCCATGATACTGTAGGCTACATAGCCCTGGGGCCTAACATCACCCATGATACTGTAGGCTACATAACCCTGGGCCTAACATCACCCATGATACTGTAGTATAGCCCTGGGGCCTAACATCACCCATGATACTGTAGGCTACACAGCCCTGGGGCCTAACATCACCCATGATACTGTAGGTTACACAGCCCTGGGGCCTAACATCACCCATGATACTGTCGGCTACATAGCCCTGGGGCCTAACATCACCCATGATACTGTAGGTTACATAGCCCGGGGCCTAACATCACCCATGATACTGTAGGTTACACAGCCCTGGGCCTAACATCACCCATGATACTGTAGGTTACACAGCCCTGGGGCCTAACATCACCCATGATACTGTAGGTTACACAGCCCTGGGGCCTAACATCACCCATGATACTGTAGGTTACACAGCCCTGGGGCCTAACATCACCCATGATACTGTAGGTTACACAGCCCTGGGGCCTAATATCACCCATGATACTGTAGTATAGCCCTGGGGCCTAACATCACCCATGATACTGTAGGTTACACAACCCTGGGGCCTAACATCACCCATGATACTGTAGGTTACACAACCCTGGGGCCTAACATCACCCATGATACTGTAGTATAGCCCTGGGGCCTAACATCACCCATGATACTGTAGGTTACATAGCCCCTGGCCCTAACATCACCCATGATACTGTAGGCTACATATCCCCGGGGCCTAACATCACCCATGATACTGTAGGCTACATACCCCTTGGGCCTAACATCACCCATGATACTGTAGGCTACATAGCCCCGGGGCCTAACATCACCCATGATACTGTAGGCTACATAACCCTGGGCCTAACATCACCCATGATACTGTAGGTTACACAGCCCTGGGGCCTAACATCACCCATGATACTGTAGGTTACACAGCCCTGGGGCCTAACATCACCCATGATACTGTAGGTTACATAGCCCTGGGGCCTAACATCACCCATGATACTGTAGGTTACATAGCCCTGGGGCCTAACATCACCCATGATACTGTAGGTTACATAGCCCTGGGGCCTAACATCACCCATGATACTGTAGTATAGCCCTGGGCCTAACATCACCCATGATACTGTAGGCTACATAGCCCCGGGGCCTAACATCACCCATGATACTGTAGGTTACACAGCCCCGGGGCCTAACATCACCCATGATACTGTAGACTACATAACCCTGGGCCTAACATCACCCATGATACTGTAGTATAGCCCCGGGGCCTAACATCACCCATGATACTGTAGGTTACACAGCCCTGGGTCTAACATCACCCATGATACTGTAGGCTACATAACCCTGGGCCTAACATCACCCATGATACTGTAGGCTACATAGCCCCGGGGCCTAACATCACCCATGATACTGTAGGTTACACAGCCCTGGGGCCTAACATCACCCATGATACTGTAGGCTCATAGCCCTGGGGCCTAACATCACCCATGATACTGTAGGTTACACAGCCCTGGGGCCTAACATCACCCATGATACTGTAGGTTACACAGCCCTGGGGCCTAACATCACCCATGATACTGTAGGCTACACAGCCCTGGGCCTAACATCACCCATGATACTGTAGGTTACACAGCCCTGGGGCCTAACATCACCCATGATACTGTAGTATAGCCCTGGGGCCTAACATCACCCATGATACTGTAGGCTACATAACCCTGGGCCTAACATCACCCATGATACTGTAGGTTACACAGCCCTGGGGCCTAACATCACCCATGATACTGTAGGTTACACAGCCCTGGGGCCTAACATCACCCATGATACTGTAGGTTACACAGCCACGGGGCCTAACATCACCCATGATACTGTAGGCTACATAGCCCTGGGGCCTAACATCACCCATGATACTGTAGGCTACATAACCCTGGGCCTAACATCACCCATGATACTGTAGTATAGCCCTGGGGCCTAACATCACCCATGATACTGTAGGCTACACAGCCCTGGGGCCTAACATCACCCATGATACTGTAGGTTACACAGCCCTGGGGCCTAACATCACCCATGATACTGTCGGCTACATAGCCCTGGGGCCTAACATCACCCATGATACTGTAGGTTACATAGCCCCGGGGCCTAACATCACCCATGATACTGTAGGCTACATAACCCTGGGCCTAACATCACCGATGATACTGTAGGATACACAGCCCTGGGGCCTAATATCACCCATGATACTGTAGTACAGCCCACGGGGCCTGAACCATCACCCTTGATACTGTAGGCGCCACACAACCCTGGGACGGCCTAACATCACCCATGATACTGTAGGGTTACACAGCCCTGGGGCCCTAATATCACCGCTTGATACTGTAGGTTACACAGCCTGGGGCCTAACATCACCCATGATACTGTAGGTTACACAGCCCTGGGCCTAACATCACCCATAGATGCTGTAGGTTACACAGCCCTGGGGCATAACATCACCCATGATACTGTAGGCTACATAGCCCCGGGGCTTCCTAACATCACCCATGATACTGTAGGCTACATAACCCTGGGCCTAACATCACCCATGATACTGTAGGTTACACAGCCTTGAGGCCTAACATCACCCATGATACTGTAGGTTACAGCCCTGGGGCCTAACATCACCCATGATACTGTAGGTTACACAGCCCCGGGCCTAACATCACCCATGATACTGTAGGTTACACAGCCCTGGGGCCTAACATCACCCATGATACCTGTGGGTTACACAGCCCCGGGGCCTAACATCACCCATGATACTGTAGGTTACACAGCCCTGGGGCCCTAACATCACCCATGATACTGTAAGGGTTACACAGCCCTGGGCCTAACATCACCCATGATACTGTAGGTTACACAGCCCTGGGGCCTAACATCACCCATGATACTGTAGGTTACACAGCCCTGGGCCTAACATCACCCATGATACTGTAGGTTACACAGCCCTGGGGCCTAACATCACCCATGATACTGTAGGTTACACAGCCCTGGGGCCTAACATCACCCATGATACTGTAGGTTACACAGCCCTGGGGCCTAACATGTCTGATGACACTGTAGGCAACATAGCCCAATTCAGTTGCACCCATCCCCTGCTGTTTCCCCTGCTGTTTCCCCTGCTGTTTCCCCTGCTGTTTCCCTGCGGTTCCCCCTTTGTTT
>NW_027000322.1:0-8850 GCF_036934945.1 Oncorhynchus masou masou
TATTATTTACTGTCATAGTACTATTATTATTATTCTACTGTCATAGTACTATTAATATTATACTACTGGCATAGTACTATTATTATTATACTACCGTCATAGTACTATTATTACTTTTATACTACTGGCATAGTATTATTACTGTCATAGTACTGTTATTACTATTATACTACTGTCATAGTATTATTACTGTCATAGTACTGTTATTACTATTATACTACTGTCATAGTAGTATTACTGTCATAGTACTCTTATTATTATTATATTACTGTCATAGTACTGTTATTACTGTCATAGTACTGTTACTACTACTGTCATAGTACTGTTACTACTACTGTCATAGTACTGTTACTACTACTGTCATAGTATTGTTACTACTACTGTCATAGTACTGTTACTACTACTGTCATAGTACTGTTACTACTACTGTCATAGTACTGTTACTACTACTGTCATGAGTACTGTTACTACTACTGTCATAGATGCTGTTACTACTACTGTCATGGTACTGTTGCTACTACTGTCATAGTACTGTTACTACTACTGTCATAGTACTGTTACTACTACTGTCAGTACTGTTACTACTACTGTCATAGTACTGTTACTACTACTGTCATAGTACTGTTACTACTACTGTCATAGTACTGTTACTACTACTGTCATAGTACTGTTGTCATAGTACTGTCATAGTACTGGTGTTACTATTGTCACAGTACTGGTGTTACTGTCACAGTACTGTTACTACTGTCATAGTACTGGTGTTACCACTGTCACAGTACTGGTGTTACTACTACTACTGTCATAGTACTGTTACTACTACTACTGTCATAGTACTGTTACTACTACTGTCATAGTACTGTTACTACTACTGTCATAGTACTGTTACTACTACTGTCATAGTACTGTTACTACTACTGTCATAGTACTGTTACTACTACTGTCATAGTACTGTTACTACTACTGTCATAGTACTGTTACTACTACTGTCATAGTACTGTTACTACTACTGTCATAGTACTGTTACTACTACTGTCATAGTACTGTTACTACTACTGTCATAGTACTGTTACTACTACTGTCATAGTACTGTTACTACTACTGTCATAGTACTGTTACTACTACTGTCATAGTACTGTTACTACTACTGTCATAGTACTGCCATTACCACTGTCATAGCACTGTTACTACTACCGTCATAGCAATGTTATCACTACTGTCAGTACTGTATTATTTATCACATTTCAGTCTCGATGGAGCTGGGAAACTGCCCACTGATACGCCATTATAGAGGGACACCCTGACCTCAGGTACTACTACAAATTACCATGGCATTAATAGGACCGATATTACTGTTAGAGGGACACCCTGACCACAGGTACTACTACAGTACTACTATGGTAATACTAGGGACGGGATATTACTGTTAGAGGGACACCCTGACCTCAGGTACTACTACAGTACTACTATGGTAATACTAGGACTGATATTACTGTTAGAGGACACCCTGACCTCAGGTACTACTACAGTACTATGGTAATACTAGGACTGATATTACTGTTAGAGGGACACCCTGACCTCAGGTACTACTACAGTACTACTGGTAATACTAGGACTGATATTACTGTTAGAGGACACCCCTGACCACAGGTACTACTACAGTACTACTATGGTAATACTAGGACTGATATTACTGTTAGAGGGACACCTGACCACAGGTACTACTACAGTACTGGTAATACTAGGACTGATATTACTGTTAGAGGGACACTGACACAGCACCACAGTACTACTACTGGTACTACTATGGTAATACTAGGACTGATATTACTGTTAGAGGACACTTTATTCAGGTACTACTACAGTACTACTAGTATTACTAGGACTGAAATATTACTGTTAGAGACACCCTGACTGGTACCTACTACAGTACTACTATGGCAATACTAGGACTGATATTACTGTTAGAGGACACCTGACCACAGGTACTACTACAGTACTACTATGGTAATACTAGGACTGATATTACTGTTAGAGGGACACCCTGACCACAGGTACTACTACAGTACTACTATGGTAATACTAGGACTGATATTACTGTTAGAGGGACACCCTGACCACAGGTACTACTACAGTACTACTATGGTAATACTAGGACTGATATTACTGTTAGAGGGACACCCTGACCTCAGGTACTACTACAGTACTACTATGGTAATACTAGGACTGATATTACTGTTAGAGGGACACCCTGACCACAGGTACTACTACAGTACTACTATGGTAATACTAGGACTGATATTACTGTTAGAGGGACACCCTGACCTCAGGTACTACTACAGTACTACTATGGTAATACTAGGACTGATATTACTGTTAGAGGGACACCCTGACCTCAGGTACTACTACAGTACTACTATGGTAATACTAGGACTGATATTACTGTTAGAGGGACACCCTGACCACAGGTACTACTACAGTACTACTATGGTAATACTAGGACTGATATTACTGTTAGAGGGACACCCTGACCTCAGGTACTACTACAGTACTACTATGGTAATACTAGGACTGATATTACTGTTAGAGGGACACCCTGACCTCATGTACTACTACAGTACTACTATGGTAATACTAGGACTGATATTACTGTTAGAGGGACACCACTGACCACAGGTACTACTACAGTACTACTATGGTAATACTAGGACTGATATTACTGTTAGAAGGGACACCCTGACCACAGGTACTACTACAGTACTACTATGGCAATACTAGGACTGATATTACTGTTAGAGGGACACCCTGACCACAGGTACTACTACAGTACTACTATGGTAATACTAGGACTGATATTACTGTTAGAGGGACACCTGACCTCAGGTACTACTACAGTACTACTATGGTAATACTAGGACTGATATTACTGTTAGAGGGGACACCCTGACCACAGGTACTACTACAGTACTACTATGGTAATACTAGGACTGATATTACTGTTAGAGGGACACCCTGACCACAGGTACTACTACAGTACTACTATGGTAATACTAGGACTGATATTACTGTTAGAGGACACCCTGACCACAGGTACTACTACAGTACTACTATGGTAATACTAGGACTGATATTACTGTTAGAGGGACACCCTGACCACAGGTACTACTACAGTACTACTATGGTAATACTAGGACTGATATTACTGTTAGAGGGACACCCTGACCTCAGGTACTACTACAGTACTACTATGGTAATACTAGGACTGATATTACTGTTAGAGGGACACCCTGACCACAGGTACTACTACAGTACTACTATGGTAATACTAGGACTGATATTACTGTTAGAGGGACACCCTGACCTACTACAATATTACTACTGTACTGCTACTACTCCTGTACTTCTGCAGTACCACTAGTCTGACCCCTGTCCGTCCCCCTGCAGGTTGTTGTCTATGACCCAGGAGCATGGCAGAGTGGAGCCTCTCTCAGGACAACTGGACTACAGCAGATACCCCCTGGGAACACTGCTGACTATTATACCTTACCATGTGAGTACTCATCCCTGACTCATCCCCTGTTCAGTCATCCCCTACCGCATTAGTACTCATCCCTTACTCCTCCCCTATTCAGTCATCCCCTACTGCATTAGTACTCATCCCCTACCGCATTAGTACTCATCCCTGACTCATCCCCTGTTCAGTCATCCCCTTCCGCATTAGTACTCATCCCTTACTCCTCCCCTATTCAGTCATCCCCTACTGCATTAGTACTCATCCCTTACTCCTCCCCTATTCAGTCATCCCCTACTGCATTAGTACTCATCCCTTACTCCTCCCCTATTCAGTCATCCCCTACTGCATTAGTACTCATCCCTTACTCCTCCCCTATTCAGTCATCCCCTACTGCATTAGTACTCATCCCCTACCGCATTAGTACTCATCCCTGACTCATCCCCTGTTCAGTCATCCCCTTCCGCATTAGTACTCATCCCTTACTCCTCCCTATTCAGTCATCCCCTACTGCATTAGTACTCATCCCTTACTCCTCCCCTATTCAGTCATCCCCTACTGCATTAGTACTCATCCCTTACTCCTCCCCTATTCAGTCATCCCCTACTGCATTAGTACTCATCCCTTACTCCTCCCCTATTCAGTCATCCCCTACTGCATTAGTACTCATCCCTTACTCCTCCCCTATTCAGTCATCCCCTACCGCATTAGTACTCATCCCTTACTCCTCCCCTATTCAGTCATCCCCTACTGCATTAGTACTCATCCCTTACTCCTCCCCTATTCAGTCATCCCCTACTGCATTAGTACTCATCCCTTACTCCTCCCCTATTCAGTCATCCCCTACTGCATTAGTACTCATCCCTTACTCCTCCCCTATTCAGTCATCCTCTACTGCATTAGTACTCATTTACTCCTCCCCTATTCAGTCATCCCCTACCGCATTAGCACTCATCCCTTACCACATTAACACTCATCCCTTACTCCTCCCCTATTCACTCATCCCTTACCCACTCTCATCCCCGACCACGTTAGTATCTTTAAGTTGTCATTGTACACTACTTGTTCTGCAGGTCAGAGGTCTAATATAGGTGTGTTCATCCAGGCTTGTGCGACAGCCATGATGCATTCTGTGTACTACGTCCACTCTGGAGGTCGGCTGGTGGGAAAGTGGACACCCACACGTGGCTGGTGATCAAAGGAGCATCATGGGAAATGTAGTTCTGAGAGTGAGTGTTGGAGGGAATCAGCCTGAGCAAAGAGCTGGACAGAATCACTAATCACCTTGAAGCTCAAATGACTTATTGGGAAATGTCCTTCCTATCTTTTCCTTTCCTCATCGTTTCTATTGTCCGTCCTGCATTGGGGCGGTACTATACAGCTGTCACTGACACTAAACCATGTTTTACACTAATAAATGAACCACTTTCCTTAAACCTTTAGTATTCTCAATGGTCATTGTTAGTAATAGCAAATATACACTGTACAAAACATTAGGAACACCTGCTCCTTCCATGACAGACTGACCAGGTGAAAGTTATGATCCCTTATTGATGTCACCTGTTAAATCCACTTCAATCAGTGTAGATGAAGGGGAGGAGACGATTGTATGTGTGCTATTGAGGGAGAATTGGCAAAACAAAAGATTGAAGTGCCTTTGAACCACATGAGGCTGGTGATTGGAGGACACCTCGTAATGGCACGAACGGCATGGAAACCATGTGTTTGATACCTGTCCCCTCTAGCCATTACCACGAGCCTCCCCAGTTTGAGTCAAGAACTGCAACGCTGCTGGGTTTTTACGCTCAACAGTTTCTCGTGTGTATCAAGAATGGTCCTCCACCCAAAGGACATCCAGCCAACTTACCACAACTGTGGGGAAGCATTGGAGTTGACATGGACCAGCATCCTTGTGGAGTCCATGTCCTGATGAATGGGGGCTGTCATGAGGACAAAAGTTAGTGCAACTCAATATTAGGAAGGTGTTCTTAATGTTTTGTACCCTCCGTGTAGGTTTTCCCCTAATTTGTTATGTTAGTTTTGGGCTCCCAAGCAGCACAGCAGTCTAAGGCACTGTATCTTGAGGCATCACTACAGACACCCTGGTTCGATTCCAGGCTGTATCACAACCGGCTGTGATTGGGAGTCCCATAAGGCGGCGCACAATTGGCCCAGCATCGTCTAGGCCGTCATTGTAAATATGAATGTTCTTAACTGACTTGCCTAGTTAAATTTAAATAAAAATAGTTGATTAATTTGTTTGGTATTCAGTCTGCATGTTCTTGGTTGGTCCGCCATGATTGACAGTCGAAAGCCTTGGCCAGATCAATGAACACGGCTGCACAGTAATGTCTCTTATCGATGGCGGTTAAGATATCGTTTAGGACCTTGAGCGTGGCTGAGGTGCACCCATGACCAGCTCTGAAACCAGATTGCACAGCGGAGAAGGTACAGTGGGATTCGACAGTGACCTGTTTGTTAACTTGGCTTTTGAAGACTTTAGAAAGGCAGGGTAGGATAGATAGGTCTGTAACAGTTTGGGTCTAGAGGCAGGGCAGGATGGATATAGGTCTGTAACAGTTTGGGTCTAGAGGCAGGGCAGGATGGATAGAGGTCTATAACAGTTTGGGTCTAGAGGCAGGGCAGGATGGATAGAGGTCTGTAACAGTTTGGGTCTAGAGGCAGGGCAGGATGGATAGAGGTCTATAACAGTTTGGGTCTAGAGGCAGGGCAGGATGGATAGAGGTCTGTAGCAGTTTGGGTCTAGAGGCAGGGCAGGATGGATATAGGTCTATAACAGTTTGGGTCTAGAGGCAGGGCAGGATGGATAGAGGTCTATAACAGTTTGGGTCTAGAGGCAGGGCAGGGCAGGATGGATAGAGGTCTATAACAGTTTGGGTCTAGAGGCAGGGCAGGATGGATAGAGGTCTGTAGCAGTTTGGGTCTAGAGGCAGGGCAGGATGGATATGGGTCTATAGCAGTTTGGGTCTAGAGGCAGGGCAGGATGGATATAGGTCTATAGCAGTTTGGGTCTAGAGGCAGGGCAGGATGGATATGGGTCTATAGCAGTTTGGGTCTAGAGGCAGGGCAGGATGGATATAGGTCTATAGCAGTTTGGGTCTAGAGGCAGGGCAGGATGGATATAGGTCTGTAGCAGTTTGGGTCTAGAGGCAGGGCAGGGCAGGATGGATAGAGGTCTGTAACAGTTTGGGTCTAGAGGCAGGGCAGGGCAGGATGGATAGAGGTCAGTAGCAGTTTGGGTCTAGAGGCAGGGCAGGATGGATATAGGTCTATAGCAGTTTGGGTCTAGAGGCAGGGCAGGGCAGGATGGATATAGGTCTGTAGCAGTTTGGGTCTAGAGGCAGGGCAGGATGGATATAGGTCTGTAACAGTTTGGGTCTAGAGGCAGGGCAGGATGGATAGAGGTCTGTAGCAGTTTGGGTCTAGAGGCAGGGCAGGATGGATATAGGTCTGTAACAGTTTGGGTCTAGAGGCAGGGCAGGATGGATAGAGGTCTGTAACAGTTTGGGTCTAGAGGCAGGGCAGGATGGATAGAGGTCTATAACAGTTTGGGTCTAGAGGCAGGGCAGATGGATATAGGTCTGTAACAGTTTGGGTCTAGAGGCAGGGCAGGGCAGGATGGATAGAGGTCTGTAACAGTTTGGGTCTAGAGGCAGGGCAGGATGGATAGAGGTCTGTAACAGTTTGGGTCTAGAGGCAGGGCAGGATGGATAGAGGTCTGTAACAGTTTGGGTCTAGAGGCAGGGCAGGATGGATAGAGGTCTATAACAGTTTGGGTCTAGAGGCAGGGCAGGATGGATATAGGTCTGTAACAGTTTGGGTCTAGAGGCAGGGCAGGGCAGGATGGATATGGGTCTGTAACAGTTTGGGTCTAGAGGCAGGGCAGGGCAGGATGGATAGAGGTCTGTAACAGTTTGGGTCTAGAGGCAGGGCAGGGCAGGATGGATATAGGTCTTTGCCACATTTCAGGCTTCAAACATAAAGATATAAAACTGTATTTTTTTGTGAAGAATCAACAACAAGTGGGACACAATCATGAAGTGGAGCGACATTTATTGGATATTTCAAACTTTTTTAACAAATCAAAAACTGAAAAATTGGGCGTGCAAAATTATTCAGCCCCTTTACTTTCAGTGCAGCAAACTCTCTCCAGAAGTTCAGTGAGGATCTCTGAATGATCCAATGTTGACCTAAATGACTAATGATGATAAATACAATCCACCTGTGTGTAATCAAGTCTCCGTATAAATGCACCTGCACTGTGATAGTCTCAGAGGTCCGTTAAAAGCGCAGAGAGCATCATGAAGAACAAGGAACACACCAGGCAGGTCCAAATACTGTTGTGAAGAGTTTAAAGCCCCGGATTTGGATACAAAAGATTTCCCAAGCTTTAAACATCCCAAGGAGCACTGTGCAAGCGATAATATTGAAATGGAAGGAGTATCAGACCACTGCAAATCTACCAAGACCTGGCCGTCCCTCTAAACTTTCAGCTCATACAAGGAAGACTGATCAGAGATGCAGCCAAGAGGCCCATGATCACTCTGGATGAACTGCAGAGATCTACAGCTGAGGTGGGAGACTCTGTCCATAGGACAACAATCAGTCGTATATTGCACAAATCTGGCCTTTATGGAAGAGTGGCAAGAGAAAGCCATTTCTTAAAGATATCCATAAAAAGTGATGTTTAAAGTTTGCCACAAGCCACCTGGGAGACACACCAAACATGTGGAAAGAAAGGTGCTCTGGTCAGATGAAACCAAAATTGAACTTTTTGGCAACAATGCAAAACGTTATGTTTGGCGTAAAAGCAACACAGCACATCACCCTGAACACACCATCCCCCTGTCAGAACATGGTGGTGGCATCATGGTTTGGGCCCTGCTTTTCTTCAGCAGGGACAGGAAGATGGTTAAAATTGATGGGGAAGATGGATGGAGGCCAAATACAGGACCATTCTGGAAGAAAACCTGATGGAGTCTGCAAAAGACCTGAGACTAGGACGGAGATTTGTCTTCCAACAAGACAATGATCCAAAACATAAAGCAAAATCTACAATGGAATGGTTCAAAAATAAACATATCCAGGTGTTAGAATGGCCAAGTCGAAGTCCAGACCTGAATCCAATCGAGAATCTGTGGAAATAACTGAAAACTGCATGTTCCGAATGCTCTCCATCCAACCTCACTGAGCTCGAGCTGTTTTGCAAGGAGGAATGGGAAAAAAATTCAGTCTCTCGATGTGCAAAACTAGTAGAGACCATACCCCAAGCGACTTACAGCTGTAATGCGCAGCAAAGGTGGCGCTACAAAGTATTAACT
>NW_027000323.1:0-8849 GCF_036934945.1 Oncorhynchus masou masou
TAACCTTTACCCTACGTTGAACACAGACTGTTACGAATCCCTTTGGCCCGGACAGTCTAGGGGGGGATGGTAATGAGACTCAGCAACATAACTCATGCAAATTATTATTGTGACAAAGGAAAAGTGTGGAACGAAATAAGCACGACAACTAAAATCTACCGTCAAACTCTAGGTTTATTTATACAAACACACGGCAATGGGGGAGAAAAGGGGCTGGGCTGGACCCAAGGGAAGAAACAATAAGTATTCAAAAACACCCCCAAGCTAGACTAGCCTACTTTAACAACAGCTAACTAACTAACCAAAATACAGTGGGTGGTCCGCCCAGTTCTAACTAGTGTATTTAACAAAGTTCACTCACTGGTAGTATGCCCATGGGCGACTTGTCTTGGTTTCCTTTTCCACCAGCAATCAAACACAAACACCATAACCAAAAACAAGCTCACAGGTGATGACAAAGTGCTATGAGGTGCTTAAACAAAAGAGAGGTTACGACACAAAGCGAGAGGAAACACAGAGACCTACAGACATGGCATTTACAGAGGGATTGAGCTGGGCTGAGCTGAGCTTCAGAACAAACAAAATGATGGGGTTTTTAAACCATGGGGAAGGAACTGTGATAGGTCAGGAAATAGGAGGAGGTGTGTCTTCTGATTGATGATTGATTGTTGACTGATTGGGGAGTGATGATTTTCACCTGAGAGGGGAGAAGGAGAGAAAAGAAACACACACACAGGATACACACACACAGGATAACTGTATCCGTAACACAGACCTTAACCTTACCCTACGTTGAACACAGACCCTAACCTTACCCTACGTTAAACACAGACCCTAACCCTACCCTACGTAAACACAGACCCTAACACTACCCTACGTAAAACACAGACCCTAACCCTACCCTACGTAAAACACAGACCCTAACCCTACCCTACGTAAAACACAGACCCAACACTACCCTACGTAAAACACAGACCCTAACCCTACCCTACGTTAAACACAGACCCTAACCCTACCCTACGTAAAACACAGACCCTAACACTACCCTACGTAAAACACAGACCCTAACCCTACCCTACGTAAAACACAGACCCTAACACTACCCTATGTAAAACACAGACCCTAACACTACCCTACGAAAACATACACAGACCCTAACACTACCCTACGTAAAACACAGACCCTAACCCTACCCTACGTAAAACACAGACCCTAACCCTACCCTACGTAAAACACAGACCCTAACCCTACCCTACGTAAAACACAGACCCTAACCCTACCCTACGTAAAACACAGACTCTAACCCTAACGCTACTTAAAAACACAGACCCTAACACCACCCAACGAAACAGAGCCAACCCTAGGTAAAACACAGACCCTAACCCTACCCTACGTAAAAAACACAGATCCTAACCCTACCCTACGTAAAACACAGACCCTAACCCTACCCTACGTTAAACACAGACCCTACGTAAATCACAGACCCTACCCTAGGTAAAACACAGACCCTAACCCTACCCTAGGTAAAACACAGACCCTACCCTACGTAAAACACAGACCCTAACCCTACCCTACGTAAAACACAGACCCTACCCTACGTAAAACACAGACCCTAACCCTACCCTACGTAAACACAGACCCTAACCCTACCCTCCGTAAAACACAGACCCTACCCTACGTAAAACACAGACCCTAACCCTACCCCTACGTAAAACACAGACCCTACCCTACGTAAAAACACAGACCCTAACCCTACCCTACGTAAATCACAGACCCAACCCTACGTAAAACACAGACCCTACGTAAAAAACACAGACCCTACCCTACGTAAATCACAGACCCTAACACCAGCCTACGTAAAGCACAGACCCTAACACCAGCCTACGTAAACACAGACCCTAACACCAGCCTACGTAAAACACAGACCCTAACACCAGCCTACGTAAAACACAGACCCTAACACCAGCCTACGAAACACAGACCCTAACACCAGCCTACGTAAAAACACAGACCCTAACCCTACCCTACGAAACACAGACCCTAACTCTACCCTACGTAAAACACAGACCCTAACCCTACCCTACGTAAACACAGATCCTAACCCTACCCTACGTAAAACACAGACCCTAACCCTACCTACGTTAAACACAGACCCTACGTAACACACAGACCCTACCCTATGTAAAACACAGACCGTACGTAAATCACAGACCCTACCCTACCCTACGAAAAACACAGACCCTAACCCTACCCTAGGTAAAACACAGACCCTACCCTAGGTAAAACACAGACCCTAACTCTACCCTAGGTAAACACAGACCCTAACCCTACCCTAGGTAAAACACAGACCCTAACCCTACCCTACGTAAAACACAGACCCTAACCCTACCCTACGTGAAACACAGACCCTAACCCTACCCTACGTGAAACACAGACCCTAACCCTACCCTACGTAAAACACAGACCCTAACCCTACCCTACGTAAAACACAGACCCTAACCCTACCCTACGTAAAACAGACCCTAACCCTACCCTACGTTAAACACAGACCCTAACCCTACCCTAGGTAAAACACAGACCCTAACCCTACCCTACGTAAAACACAGACCCTAACCCTACCCTACGTTAAACACAGACCCTACGTAACACACAGACCCTACCCTACCCTACGTAAAACACAGACCCTACGTGCAAAAATCACAGACCCTACCCTACCCTACGTAAAACACAGACCCTAACCCTACCCTAGGTAAAACACAGACCCTACCCTAGGTAAAACACAGACCCTAACCCTACCCTACGTAAAACACAGACCCTAACCCTACCCTACGTTAAACACAGACCCTACGTAACACACAGACCCTACCCTACCCTACGTAAAACACAGACCCTACGTAAATCACAGACCCTACCCTACCCTACGTAAAACACAGACCCTACCCTAGGTAAAACACAGACCCTAACCCTACCCTAGGTAAAACACAGACCCTACCCTACGTAAAACACAGACCCTAACCCTACCCTACGTAAAACACAGACCCTAACCCTACCCTACGTTAAACACAGACCCTACGTAACACACAGACCCTACCCTACCCTACGTAAATCACAGACCCTACGTAAATCACAGACCCTACCCTACCCTACGTAAATCACAGACCCTAACACCAGCCTACGTAAAGCACAGACCCTAACACCAGCCTACGTAAAACACAGACCCTAACACCAGCCTACGTAAAACACAGACCCTAACACCAGCCTACGTAAAACACAGACCCTAACACCAGCCTACGTAAAACACAGACCCTAACACCAGCCTACGTAAAACACAGACCCTAACCCTACCCTACGTAAAACACAGACCCTAACTCTACCCTACGTAAAACACAGACCCTAACCCTACCCTACGTAAAACACAGATCCTAACCCTACCCTACGTAAAACACAGACCCTAACCCTACCCTACGTTAAACACAGACCCTACGTAACACACAGACCCTACCCTATGTAAAACACAGACCGTACGTAAATCACAGACCCTACCCTACCCTACGTAAAACACAGACCCTAACCCTACCCTAGGTAAAACACAGACCCTACCCTAGGTAAAACACAGACCCTAACTCTACCCTAGGTAAAACACAGACCCTAACCCTACCCTAGGTAAAACACAGACCCTAACCCTACCCTACGTAAAACACAGACCCTAACCCTACCCTACGTGAAACACAGACCCTAACCCTACCCTACGTGAAACACAGACCCTAACCCTACCCTACGTAAAACACAGACCCTAACCCTACCCTACGTAAAACACAGACCCTAACCCTACCCTACGTAAAACAGACCCTAACCCTACCCTACGTTAAACACAGACCCTAACCCTACCCTAGGTAAAACACAGACCCTAACCCTACCCTACGTAAAACACAGACCCTAACCCTACCCTACGTTAAACACAGACCCTACGTAACACACAGACCCTACCCTACCCTACGTAAAACACAGACCCTACGTAAATCACAGACCCTACCCTACCCTACGTAAAACACAGACCCTAACCCTACCCTAGGTAAAACACAGACCCTACCCTAGGTAAAACACAGACCCTAACCCTACCCTACGTAAAACACAGACCCTAACCCTACCCTACGTTAAACACAGACCCTACGTAACACACAGACCCTACCCTACCCTACGTAAACACAGACCCTACGTAAATCACAGACCCTACCCTACCCTACGTAAAACACAGACCCTACCCTAGGTAAAACACAGACCCTAACCCTACCCTAGGTAAAACACAGACCCTACCCTACGAAACACAGACCCTAACCCTACCCTACGTAAAACACAGACCCTAACCCTACCCTACGTTAAACACAGACCCTACGTAACACACAGACCCTACCCTACCCTACGTAAATCACAGACCCTACGTAAATCACAGACCCCACCCTACCCTACGTAAAAACACAGACCCTAACCCTACCCTAGGTAAAACACAGACCCTACCCTAGGTAAAACACAGACCCTAACCCTACCCTACGTAAAACACAGACCCTAACCCTACCCTACGTTAAACACAGACCCTACGTAACACACAGACCCTACCCTACCCTACGTGAAACACAGACCCTACGTAAATCACAGACCCTACCCTACCCTACGAAACACAGACCCTAACCCTACCCTACGTAAAACACAGACCCTAACGAAATCACAGACCCTACCCTACCCTACGTAATACACAGACCCTACCCTCGGTAAAACACAGACCCTAACCCTACCCTCGGTAAAACACAGACCCTAACCCTACCCTCGGTAAAACACAGACCCTAACCCTACCCTAGGTAAAACACAGACCCTAACCCTACCCTAGGTAAAACACAGACCCTAACCCTACCCTAGGTAAAACACAGACCCTAACCCTACCCTAGGTAAAACACAGACCCTAACCCTACCCTAGGTAAAACACAGACCCTAACCCTACCCTAGGTAAAACACAGACCTTAACCCTACCCTACGTAAAACACAGACCTTAACCCTACCCTACGTAAAACACAGACCCTAACCCTACCCTACGTAAAACACAGACCCTAACCCTACCCTACGTAAAACACAGACCCTAACCCTACCCTACGTAAAACACAGACCCTAAACCTACCCTACGTAAAACACAGACCCTAACCCTACCCTACGTAAAACACAGACCCTAACCCTACCCTACGTAAAACACAGACCCTAACCCTACCCTACGTAAAACACAGACCCTAACCCTACCCTACGTAAAACACAGATCCTAACCCTACCCTACGTTAAACACAGACCCTATGTAACACACAGACCCTACCCTACGTAAAACACAGACCCTACGTAAATCACAGACCCTACCCTACCCTACGTGAAACACAGACCCTAACCCTACCCTAGGTAAAACACAGACCCTACCCTAGGTAAAACACAGACCCTAACCCTACCCTAGGTAAAACACAGACCCTAACCCTACCCTACGTAAAAACACAGACCCTAACCCTACCCTACGTAAAACACAGACCCTAACCTAGGTTAAACACAGACCCTAACCCTACCCTACGTAAAACACAGACTCTACCCTGCGTAAAACACAGACCCTACGTAAATCACAGACCCTAACACCAGCCTACGTAAAGCACAGACCCTAACACCAGCCTATGTAAAACACAGACCCTAACCCTACCCTACGTAAAAACACAGACCCTAACCCTACCCTACGTAAAACACAGACCCTAACCCTACCCTACGTAAAACACAGACCCTAACCCTACCCTAGGTAAAACACAGACCCTAACCTACGTTAAACACAGACCCTAACCCTAACGCTACGTAAAAACACAGACCCTAACACCACCCAACGTAAAACAGAGCCAACCCTAGGTAAAACACAGACCCTAACCCTACCCTACGTAAAACACAGATCCTAACCCTACCCTACGTAAAACACAGACCCTAACCCACCCTACGTTAAACACAGACCCTACGTAAATCACAGACCCTACCCTAGGTAAAAACACAGACCCTAACCCCACCAGGTAAAACACAGACCCTACCCTACGTAAAACACAGTCCCTAACCCTACCCTACGTAAAACACAGACCCTAACCCTACCCTCCGTAAAACACAGACCCTAACACTACCCTACGTAAAAACACAGACCCTAACCCTACCTAGGTAAAACACAGACCCTAACCCTACCCTACGTAAATCACAGACCCAACCCTACGTAAAACACAGACCCTACGTAAAAACACAGACCCTACCCTACGTAAATCACAGACCCTAACACCAGCCTACGTAAAGCACAGACCCTAACACCAGCCCACGTAAAACACAGACCCTAACACCAGCCTACGTAAAACACAGACCCTAACACCAGCCTCGTAAAACACAGACCCTAACACCAGCCTACGTAAAACACAGACCCTAACACCAGCCCTACGTAAAACACAGACCCTAACCCTACCCCTACGTAAAACACAGACCCTAACTCTATCCTACGTAAAACACAGACCCTAACCCTACCCTACGTAAAACACAGATCCTAACCCTACCCTACGTAAAACACAGACCCCCTAACCCTACCCTACGTTAAACACAGACCTACATAACACACAGACCTACCCTACCTACGAAACACAGACCTAACCCTACCCTACGTTAAACACAGACCCTAACCCTACCCTAGGTAAAACACAGACCCTAACCCTACCCTAGGTAAAACACAGACCCTAACCCTACGTAAACACAGACCCTAACCCTACCCTACGTAAAAACACAGACCTAACCCTACCCTACGTAAAACACAGACCTAACCCTACCCTACGTGAAACACAGACCCTAACCCTACCCTACGTAAAACACAGACCCTAACCCTACCCTACGTTAAACACAGACCCTAACCCTACCCTAGGTAAAACACAGATCCTAACCCTACCCTACTAAAACACAGACCCTACCCTAGGTAAAACACAGACCTAACCCTACCCTACGTAAAACACAGACCCTAACCCTACCCTACGTTAAACACAGACCCTACGTAACACACAGACCCTACCCTACCCTACGAAAAACACAGACCTCGTAAATCACAGACCCTACCCTACGAAACACAGACCCTAACCCTACCCTAGGTAAAACACAGACCCTACCTAGGTAAAACACAGACCCTAACCCTACCCTACGAAACACAGACCCTAACCCTACCCTACGTTAAACACAGACCCTACGTAACACACAGACCCTACCCTACGTAAAACACAGACCCTACGTAAATCACAGAGACCCTACCCCTACGTAAAACACAGACCCTACCCTACGTAAAACACAGACCCTAACCCTACCCTAGGTAAAACACAGACCCTAACCCTACCCTACGTAAAACACAGACCTAACCCTACCCTACGTAAACACAGACCCTAACCCTACCCTACGTAAAACACAGACCTAACCCTACCCTACAAAACACAGACCCTAACCCTACCCCCTACGTAAAACACAGACCCTAACCCTACCCTACGTAAAACACAGACCCTAACCCTACCCTACGTAAAACACAGACCCTAATAACCCTACCCTACGTAAAACACAGACCCTAATAACCCTACCCTACGTTAAACACAGACCCAATCCCACCCTACGTTAAACACAGACCCTACGTAACACACAGACCCTGCCCTACGTAACACACAGACCTACCCTACGTAAAACACAGACCCTAACCCTACCCTAGGTAAAACACACAGACCCTACCCTAGGTAAAACACAGACCTAACCCTACCCTACGTTAAACACAGACCCTACGTAACACACAGACCCTACCCTACCCTACGTAAAACACAGACCCTACCAGAATCACAGACCCTACCCTACCCTACGTAAATCACAGACCCCACCTACCCTACGTAAAACACAGACCCTAACCCTACCCTAGGTAAAACACAGACCCTACCCTAGGTAAAACACAGACCCTAATCCTACCCTCGGTAAAACACAGACCCTAACCCTACCCTCGGTAAAACACAGACCCTAACCCTACCCTAGGTAAAACACAGACCCTAACCCTACCCTACGTAAAACACAGACCCTAACCCTACAGTAAAACACAGACCCTAACCTAGGTTAAACACAGACCCTAACCCTACCCTGCTAAAACACAGACCCTACGTAAATCACAGACCCTAACACCAGCCTATGTAAAACACAGACCCTAACACCAGCCTACGTAAAGCACAGACCCTAACACCAGCCTATGTAAAACACAGACCCTAACACCAGCCTACGTAAAACACAGACCCTAACACCAGCCTACGTAAAGCACAGACCCTAACCCTACCCTACGTTAAACACAGACCCTAACACCAGCCTACGTAAAACACAGACCCTAACACCAGCCTACGTAAAACACAGACCCTAACCCTACTCCTACGTAAAACACAGACCCTAACCCTACCCTACGTAAAACACAGATCCTAACCCCACCCTACGTAAACACAGACCCTACGTAAAATCACAGACCTACCTACGTAAAACACAGACCCTACGTAAATCACAGACCTACCCTAGTAAAACACAGACCCTAACCCTACCCTAAATAAAACACAGACCCTAACCCTACCCTACGTAAAACACAGACCCTAACCTAGGTTAAACACAGACCCTAACCCTACCCTACGTAAAACACAGACCTAACCTAGGTTAAACACAGACCCTAACCCTACCCTACGTAAACACAGACTCTACCCTACGTAACAACACAGACCCTACCACGACCCTACGTAAATCACAGACCCTACGTAAATCACAGACCCTAC